>NC_141616.1:37047266-37209516 GCF_047967505.1 Dipteris shenzhenensis | reverse complement strand
GTACGCTACAAGCTTTCTAGATTCTTAAGTGATGTTCACATTGAATTGAAAGCCGTGGTTGACTGCACTTCTTATTCTCAGTTTATGTCCATTCACAAGCTTCTCAACATGGGTGAAAGCATGCCATGATGTCTTAAAAATTACTCTTTTTGGCAAAGGTTCTAGCATAGATATAGTACTAAATTGTGTACTAAAAGGTGCTGACAGTTGGATTAGATTTCCACATATAGAGGAGTCCACGATCTGCAATCTGCAATCCACTCTCAATCGAGGATGATTTCCCTGCACGTCAAGGAATCTACGATCTCCAATCTACTCTCAATTGACTCTCTTCTCTCTCGTGGAATCACTCACACATGTTTGAAACCATTGACAGTCGACTCTCTCCTCTCTCGTGGAGTCCTGTCTCTGTCCCTGTAATTATCTCTACTCATCTTCACTAGAGGTCCATTGCTCTCTCTCTTCTAGAGGTCCATTGCTCTCTCTTTCCCCGGCTCTCTCCATTCTCTATGCAAACTGGCTCTCGCCTTCTCTCTCATTGAAGCCCTCGCACTTTGGACCGTATGTTCTCTCTGGCGCAAAAATTAGTTATGTTTGAGTGATTCTACATCTCTCTCTCTCTGTCTCTCTCTTAGAGCTCTTTCTCTTTCTCTCTCTCTCTGGATGACTTTCTCGTATAGTAAGATTGAGCATGCATGTTTTGGCATATTTTCTTCTTGTGTCATTCATTAATTTATGATTTACCATTGAAATATGGTTGTCTGCAGGATGGAGAACACTACACTAGAAGTGCCACACCATGAAGGGAAATCGCTCAATGCACTACCACAGCATTGCTTCAAAAGGAACATGAGACACTTGACATTAATAGTTGTGTGACATTTCAAGCATACCACAAAGAACTTGGACTTGAGAACAAAGGCTAACATTTTGTCTAAGGTTATAAGGCATCTAGATATGCAAGAGGTTGTTGATAAGACAAATTTTCAAAGCCAATCCATATCAATGGCAATAGTGGATAATCTAAAGACATCATTGAGTCTTGTGAAAAGAGTAGAAAGTGCTGATAAGTTAGCTACAAAGAGAGCAGCTCTCCACATGATTGCTAACACTTCAACATTTAAAAAATATAGTGATAGCCTCGTGATAGCAAAGTAGCTAAAGCACTTGGAATTCAAGCACGAAATCTAAAGAAACATCGCGTGGACATAAAACAAGATTCCTTCAAATGGGCAAATGGAGGTCGAAAGCGTAGACAGGATTCCTTAAGTTGTGAGGTTGTTCAATGTGTTGTCCAGATCTAGAAAGACAACACCAGGGTTTTCCTAAACAAGAAGGACATTTGTAGGCATAGGCTTGGCCCAAAAAAGTATGCAGTACATCCCACCCATTTCTTGGAACTCATAGAGGTACATCTTCCTTCTTTTAACGAAGCCCAAGTTACACACTATTATTTGGTACTCTTTACAACTATTTAGTACTATCAAGGATAATATTAGTATTGTTCAGATGTTAAAGCTAACATTTCACACTATAACAAACTCTATATCAAGCAAATTTAGCACTAAATCATAGAATCACAGTATTAAATACTACACCAGGGACTTAATATGTTTATAGTATAGACCATATTTTAGAAATTAGTCCTAGGAATAAAGGTAGGACAAAATAGTATTATTTGCTCTTTCAAGTCAGTTATTGTGACTAAAGAGAATACTGGTTATGAATAAATAGTACTATTTAGTGTTGATTAGTAGTGTGTGATGTTTGAAATTGTTTGTATTAGAGAAGGACTTAGAGTGTAATCATTCTCTCCTTGCACTAACCCTACTACTAGTTCTATTTAGTACTATCTAGTACTATCCCTTGCACTAACCCTAATACTAGTACTATATAGTACTCTTTAGATATTGTTCTCTTCCTTGCCTTAACTTTGCTATTACTACTATAAGTTCTATTTAGTCTTATTTTGTAGTATTTAGTACTATGTAGCACTTAGTAACATTTAGCACTGAGTAAGTACTATTTAACTGAGTACTATTTAGGACTCAATAATTCTTAGTGCTTAGTAATATTAGCACTTAGTAAGTACTCTTCAATACTATCTAGCACTTAGTAATATTAGCACTTACTATTCAATACTAATAGTACTATATAGCACCTAGTAATAGCACACTTACCATCTAGCACTAATATTAACACTTCCTATTTAGTACTGTCTAGCACTTACTATTTAGTACTATCCAGCACTAGTAATATTAGCACTTACTAATATTACCACTTAATATTTAGTACTAGTATTACTATCTAGCACCTAGTAATATTAGCACTTAACACTATATAGTACTTAGTAATATTAGCACTTGCTAATAGTACTATCTAGCACTTAGTAATATTAGCACTTACAAATAGTACTAAACTAGCATTTAGTAATATTCACACTTAGTACTATCTAGAATTTACAACAATACTTAGCATCTAGTACTATTTAGCATTTAGTACTTTCTAGCACTTACTGATATTTGGCACTACTAGTAGCAGTTAAGACTAAGTAATTGAGTGATAGAACTTAGAAAAACAATGATGACACTCTAAGCTTTAAATAACTTATAGTTTTTTTGTTTGTTGTCTAGGTTTAAATAATACTCATTGTTAATGATTGATTTTGCAAGCAGAATTCTTTCTTAATTTCAAGGAGGAGCATCCTTCCATAGATATTGCTTTCCATTCTTTTTAGAATTTGAAGCCCTATTTCATTAAAAAACTAAAGGAAAGAAAAATACTTGCTGTTGTATTTACCATACAAGAATAGACTTGTTCCGACTAGCACTGAATTCCATGAGGCAGAATAGCACATTGTTGCATGGAGATATGTGTGATTGCTTATGCAAGGTTTGTAGGCCCCAAGGGGAGGACACGTGTGTTGCCCACACCAGCAGTTGTTCTTTTGTGTCTAAAATGTGGCATTCGGCCATATGTCCAAAGGAAGAGGATGCTGAATGGCACAAGCTTGAATGCTTATTGCACAAATGTGACAAGTGTCCACAACCATTGTTTTGCCCATGTGAGTTGGATGATGCAAATGGTGCATTGATAAGATGGAATACGTATGAATATGTCACCGAGGATATGGGAAAAGGTGATGCAAAGAAAAGAATAAAATTCTTATACAAGGAAACTCCTCCATCCATCATCATCCCTCAATACTTACAACACTTAAATGTGTTTATCACTCACAAGTACTATAGTTATTGGCAACACTCTCAATTCAAAGAGTGCACCACTCTTGATGATGTGGTGCTTTCAGTTGTTGACTTTGCAGAGAACTATATATTCAAAGTGTAGAATGAGGTTCAACCAATGCATTGGCATAATGACCAAGTGACCATCTTGGTTCATATTTACTATTGGAAGGAGACAAGCGAGATAAAAAAGCAATCCATCTTTTACATTTCAAATGACAAAGAACATGGCACACTATTTGTGCAGCATTGCTTTATGCTCCACCATCAATGGTTGGTGTCTAAAGGCTTGAAGTTTAAAAGACACTGGGTTTGGTCAAATAGGGCAGCATCTCAGTTCAAGGCCGCTTGCCCATTTTACTTTATTGGAAGGTAAGACATTGGACTCTTCCCCCTTATTTTTTACATTGCATATTTTAAAATGCAATATATCCGTTGTTTGTTATGCTAGGTATTGCTCTTTGATTGGCATTCGGATGATGTGGAACTTTTTTGGATGCAAAGCTACAAAATGCACATGATGTTGATTCTAAACAAAGGTTCTTCATAGAAGTAAAGGTTGGTGATGTTGACAGGTCTAAAGCATGGAACTGCCAGACCATCAAAGAAAGTCATTCAACACACTGCATATTAGGTTTTAGTAACAAAGATCCCACACAAGCCTTGTTTAGACATTTGTCATGCTTTTGTTCATTCTGCATGGATGAAACATGGGATAAGTACACCAATTTATCTCATGCAAGTCCATGGAGCTTGAATAGGCTAGAGCCCATCAATGCACAGACTGCATCAGACATGGAGAAGGAATTTGTAACACATGCAATGGATAGAGCAAGGAGAGACGCAAGAATTTAACAAGGGTCTCCATTGACACGGATGGAGAGAGAGGAATTCAATGCACAGAGGTAGACATAGGGGGAGGAGACTCAAAAGATAGAAGAGAGCGAAAGACTTTTACAATGTATTATAAAAGCACGCACGACAAGATCTCTTGGACTTCTTAAGCAACTTGCATTATCGCAGCAGTATTCACATATTTAATAAAATCAACCAAAATAACATTACGAGAGAAGGAAAACAAGTCACACATTTAATACGTATCCGTGATGAATGCCCATTATGTATTCACATTTAATAAAATCAACCAAAATAACATTATGAGCAACAAAATCACAAATACAAAGTTTTGAGACTTTGCACTTTTACATGCATCACTTGCCAATAAAGATTTTTCTACTTCAAAAAATAACTCATATACATGCTAAACCCCATCATAAAGCTTCACAATGAAGTGGATTTTGATGCTTACTATGGACTCCATTGCTCGGGGGGGTCACTCATCATATGTAACCCTATCACGTGAGTTCAACAACAGAAGGATTTTTTTTATTTCTAAAATTTACAGAAATAAATATACATAAGGGACTATTTAAAATAGTTTTGGAAAAAATTTATAGATTTGTATAGAAAAGGGGTACATTTTATTAATGAATTTTTTTACAGATAAGGGATTTTAAATATAGGCCTTGAACGCACGTGATATAGAGGGTTTATACATAGTGACCCCCCCGAGCTCCATTGTGATGCATTGGAAGTAGACTCTATCTCTCGAGGCTTTGATGCTTTAGGCGTACATGGACTCTTCCTTCAGGCATAGAATTTCTACTTCCAAGTGTGAACTCGGTGGTGATGGTTTAGGTGTAGAATCTAGTGGAGGTTGTGACTCTCCGGGCATATATTGAATGTTTCTCCAAAAGCCACTAGCACACCCTTACCTCCTTTAGAGGCTCTTCGGGACTTCGTCTCTACTTCCAAGTCAGAATCCTCCCTACTCATACCTTCAAACCTTCCGTCCAAACTAATATGCATCCAAATCTTTCTCACTCCTTCCGTCCAAACTAATATGCATCCAAATCTTTCTCACTGTCATCCGACTTATTGGATTTGGATGTTTTCATCTTGGATTTGCTCTTCCTAGATTTGCGGTTTCTGGATGTCCTCTCGTGCAGCGATTCCCCTGCTCGCACTGCTTGCGCCATGACCACCAACAAGCACTGTCTATGTCTGTGATCCATTATGATGAATGCCGTCCATAGATCCCGTGACAGCCCCAAAATGAAGTAGCCATTGAGTACCTCCTGAGCAAGGCTTTGAGCCACAGGCACACATTGCAAGAGTAAATTGAATTTGGATGCATAACCTTCCTCATTTTAATATCCTTGCTCCAAGCTACACAATCTCTCCAGAGTTTGCGGAATCATTTTTTCTTGACGAAACCACCTCAAGAATGCATCACAAGCCACATCATATGTAACAAAATGGTTCATTGCATACTCTTCCAACCAACGTGCTACCTTACCCACCGATAAGGTTGAATCAAAAACCGCCTCTTGTTGGAGCGGTACCACAACTCCCGGATTGTTGATCCCATACACCTTTTTGAACATTCAAACATGCGCATCAAGGTCGTCTAACTTTTTTCCCAAAAACATACCCACCGCAACTGCAGGAGCTGCTGCATCCATCACAGTGCCTCCAAACGGCCTTCCTTGACCGAAGAGATTGCGAAAAGTCGCTGAAACCGTAGTTGGAGACAAAAATGCACTCAGCACCTGGCGTGCATCAATCGAGACTAGTACCCACAACTTTGGCGGTGAAACTAATTGCACAGGTGGACTCTAATGCCGATTGACCCCTCCCGGAGCTTCTTGCGGACTGTCGTCTCCATGCTCAGGATCACTATTGTGTCACCACAGCCACGTTGTCGGTGTTAAGGGATTAGGAGGTCCTTTCGAGTGTGTGCACATGCATGCCTATTGGGAAGCTAGCAACCGCAAAATGCACTACCATAGCCACCGAATGAGGTTCTTCATTGGAATTTCCACACTCGCTCGACCGTAAGCAGGATGTTGGGGGTCAGATCGCATCCAATGGAGTTCATCTTGAAATCCATGAATGTGCCTCCTTATCTCCTCCCGAATCTCCTCCAGAGTGAGTGCAACTACATGCAAACCTCCATGTGAAGTGCCTCCTCAAAGACGGCAAGGAACGGATGACATGAGCACTCAATCGCCCGATCACGAATTCCTTGCGTGATGGTAAGAATGTGCATCGTGATCTCAGGGGGGTCACTATGTATAAACCCTCTATATCACGTGCGTTCAAGGGCTATATTTAAAGTCCCTTATCTGTAAAAACTTTCATTAATAAAATGTACCCCTTTTCTATACAAATCTGTAAATTTTTTCCAAAACTATTTTAAATAGTCCCTTATGTATATTTATTTCTATAAATTTTAGAAATAAAAAAAATCCTTCTGTTGAACTCACGTGATAGGGTTACATATGATGAGTGACCCCCCCGAGATCGTGATCAACAATGTGTAGTGTCATAAATATGTGCAGATGCTATGGGGAACAATAGACAAATGATACACATAACATCCACAAGAACCGAATACAGATATGCAAGAGCATGATAGAATGTTGAAGAACATAGTATTCCAGAACAATAGCTCACACAACATCTATGTACACAATGACCTCAGAATGCTAGTAATAACATGCATACAAAACCGTCTGATGGTTAGAGAAGCAGTCATTGAAGACTACAACCGCTTGGAGATCCGAACTGTCAACCCTTGCATGGCTAACCTACCCTCGCACACCCCTCTAGGTCACTACTACTGCTAACCCACATGGTTATGCAATAACATAACTCATGATTCTTTTTAAACGTGAAAAGGATTGTTAAACGCAAGAAGTACAAAAGTAGGATTTAATTGAAGTTTTTGCACTAGTTGTGCACCATTATAGAGATAGATTGAGAAATTTATCATGTGGAAATGATAGTGCCAAAAAGTAAACTTTTGATTCTCGAATGATATTTTCATTAAGTAAACTTTTCTATTGGGAAGGATTTTTGGGATTAGTCCAAGAGTAGACACATGAGTCCAAAATTAATTAAATAAGTGTTCATAGTCTCCTTCTTCATTCCCACCCTCTTAATTCCTTTTCTCCTCCCACATTAACACTTTGCCCCTCACATTCCCTTTCCCCCATGTCTCTCGAGCATCACCATGTCTAGCATCTAGCCCCATGCCTTGATTTCTTTTCTTGTTAATAGAAATGGTGTGGCTGCTGGGATACGAATCTCCACTTATGAAGATTCTATCACCTTTGACAACTCCGTAGTTGCTCTTGTGTAAAGACCCTTCCCATCTCCTTTCTTTTTCTTTAACTTCCTTTGAAAAAAAAAAATCCTCTCTTCCCACCCCCTCTCCCTCTCATTTTCTCTCTCTTTCTCCTCTCTAGTGCCTCTTTTCCCTCATCTCTCTCTAGTCTCTCTTTTCTCCCATATCTCTACTCACCTTTAAGGATCTCTCTCTAACCCCTCTCTTCTCTCTCCTCGCCTCACTCTCTCCCTCTTTCTCTCTCTTCCCCCCTTCTCCACTTCCTCTCCCTTTGTAATTATCTCTCGTCCCCCTCCACCTCTTTCTCTCATTTTCCCACTCTCTCCCTCACCTCCTACCTCCCACTTCCTACCTCGCACCACACACCATGCCTCCCTCCCCATGCCGGCTGCCCTTCGACTGTGACACTAGCCCTTTGCATGCCCACCGCCCACCTCGCATCTCGCGTCATGGCTACCAATCCCGCATCGTGCTCGTTAGCCCCGTGCATCATGCCGGGCCACCTGCCACTTGCTAACAGATGCGTGCCTCCACTCATGTGTCATGCTACCACCTCCCTTGTTGCCTATGTGCTAACGCCACTGCTACCCACCACCACCTTGCTGTGCTACCACCTCTATCACTGCCACCACCTCCCCCTCGCACCTCGTGCCTTATTCAGGCACTGTGCTTGCATCCGCCTTCTCCTGGAGCCATGCCCACCCTGCCTCACTACCCGTGCCTCCCTTGTGCATCATGCCCGCCTCGTACTCCGTGCCTCCCTCGCGCTTTGTGCCTGTGCCTCGCATGCCATGCCGTCCACCTCTGTCCAATTGCGATTGGTCACTGTAGCCCTATAGTGCCCCCTCAATTCCCCTCCCTACCTCAGGCACCTTGCCCTTCGCACAGCTCGCATTCCATCGCCCACCTCGAGCTGCCATGACCTCATCACCTCCTCCCTGCTTTGCAATCCTTCATCCTCTATCCCAACAAAGCTTCTGAGGGCCATGGAATTTATTCACACAGTAAAAAGGAAAAATGATTGTTTCTCTGAGCTCTTCATGGTTAGCTGGTCAAAATCAAAAAGTAAGAAGATCCATAACATGCTTCAGCTTTTGTCGCTTCCCATACAATTGGGTCGGTTTCTCCTAGGAGAAGAAGACGTGTAAAAAGTGAGTCTCTTCTAGCAAATTCTCCCAAGCAGCTAAAAAAATGCCATAATCTAGTTTTTCATCTAACACTATCCGTTTGAAGGACAAGAAGAAGAGGGTGTTCAAGAAAAAGGTCAAGGTGCAAAAAATGCCAAGGAGCTATTATTATGATTACACCAAGGAGCTAGGGTTCTTAGAATTCTTATGTAATAACATGCATTTATATGGTTAAGATGTTCCTTCCTTGGAACCCATTTGTTCCTAACCAACCTTTTGTTCCTCACCATGAACTTCATGTGGTAATCATGTTTGGACACAAAGTGAATTTTCAGCAAAAAATTGTGAGGTTATTTGGCCCAGAACGCCTTGTTGAAGCTTTACCAGGATACTTGGAACGTACGTGTCTTGGTGCTCATATGACATCATCTTGGGTCTTACATTTTGATGGTGCTTATCGACCTTTGACAAAAGCAGCAAGGGTAGGAGTGACCTTGACTTCACACGACGGAGAAAAGTTTTTGTACGGCAGCCCCATAGTAGCAAACACTTCCAATCAGGCTGAGCACTCCATACTCATTTTTGGCTTACAAAAACCCAAAGAACATCAAATCACTTAGCTTGAGGTACAAGGCAAGTCACAACTGGTATGTTGACAAGTGACCGGTGATAGGAAAGTGAGAAGTGAAGCCTTGAGAGGCCACCATCAATAGGCCACCCAACTTTGCCAAGACTTTGAAGAGATCAAGTGAAGTATATTCAAAGAATTGAGAAGCATCACCGACTCACTAGCATGAGTGTCTTGTGAATCAAAAGGATACACCTCTTCAAAGGAGTGGAAATGCTGAACCTCACTCTACTAGAATAAATCTCATGGAGACTACAAGAGCTTGAGGATGTAGAAGGTGATGTGCAAGCCCTGAATCTTCTTACCATGGTAATGGCTTTCCTCTTTGCCTTGGTAAACAACTTAATGAAACACCATACCCCCAATCTTCCACAATGATGTCAGTAGTAAAAGTTATTTATGAACTCTTCTTCACCATCACCTCTTCTCGTACGGAATATCGCACTACTCCTGATACTCAATCTTCGGCTTACATTTGCTTTCTAAAAGTCTGATCCCCACCCTTCCATTTCAAAATTCCACTCTCTATTGTCAATAGATAATCTTGTATTTTCTTACCTCCTCCACCATAGTCTTCAAAGCATGGCTGACATTCTTGTGTTCTGTGGTCAGATTGAAGAAAATCCAAATGAGTATCTTGTGGCCTTCAAGCGCCGTTGTGTTTTTCTCAATTTTCTTACCGAAGATAGATGGTTGTTGGTTCTTCCCACATTTCTAGAGGGTTTGGCTCAAGTGTGGTATGAGAAGCAACCCGAGGACGTTCACCAATGTTGGTCATGTGAAGATAGTGGGAGAGAGGGAAGGAGTCTCACTTGCGGCTTTCTCACATGCACAATGGGGGAATACACACAAAGGTGGAGGCTGAAAACAGTTTTCCTCTTCTTAGTTGTGAAAGCCAAAAGAACTCTAGTACAAAGAAATAGAAGAACCCTATATGTGGGTCTCAAACCAAACTCAACTAACTAAGGTGGCATATTAACTAAGCCACGAACTAGTGTAGATAAGGATAGCTGTCATTCAGCTATTATTCGTGGGCGGTGTACCAACCGCATCTGTAGCTAACAAGTCGGTGACATAAATGCACAACGGTCACCCTGGCATATCGCGAGTGGAGCTCGATATCTCAACACTCCCCCTCGAGCTCAATCCCAATTCCTGCACACCAAGTAGGTCTCTGAACTTGCACAGCTTCTCTGTGCCCAATGCCTTCGTGAATATGTCAGCTACCTGATCCTTTGTGCTGACATAAACTAGATCAATAAGACCTAGTAAAACTTTCTCCCACACATAGTGATAATGCACCTCAATGTGCTTTGTTCTAGCATGATAGATTGGGTTATTTGCCAAGTGTATACTGCTCATGTTGTCACAATAAATGACAACTGGCCCATCTGTAGACTGATGCATATCATAGAGTAGCTTATGCAACCAAGCTACCTCACATGTAGCCATTGCTGCACCCCTGTACTCAGCCTCTATGCTCGACAAGGCAACTGTAGGCTGTTTCTTGCTGCTCCAAGTGACTGCAGCACTCCCAAAAGAGAACACATATCCACTGGTAGATCGTCTATCAGAAATACTACTAGCCCAATCAGCATCAGTGTATCCATGCAACTGTATCTGAACCCCAGCCTCATAAAATAGTCCATACTGCAATGTGGACTTCACATACTTGAGTATGCATCTAGCCGCATCCAAATGCGGTTTCCTTGGAGCCTGCATAAACTGACTTACCAACCCAACAACATAGCTCAAATCTGGCCTGATAATAGTCATGTAAATCAAACTTCCTACTATGCGTATGTACATAGTAGGGCCTTCCAGAAGCTCACCTGCATCTGCGCTCAGCTTCACATTCTGCTCCAAAGGAACTGAAATAGGCTTATAGCCTATCATCCCATATTTGGACAGCATGTCCAGTCCATACTGCCTTTGCAAGAGCTGTATCCCACTTGGTGATGTAATCACCTCAATGCCCAAGAAATAATGCAGCTCTCCCAAATCCTTCATCTCAAACTTCTGCTTCAATAGCATTTTCACATGAAGGATGTCTTCATCACTATCACCTGTGATGATCAAATCATCAACATAAATGACAAGCAGCATAATACCTTTCTCTGTTTTTCTCACATAGAGTGCCTTGGAAATCTGAAAGCCAATAGTAACAAGATACTGTCCTATCTTATGAGACCATGCTCTAGGTGCTTGCTTCAAGCCATACCAGGCTTTCTTCATTCTGCAAACAAACTCAGGATGAACAGCATGCACATAACCTAGTGGCTGCTCCATATAGACCTCTTCTTGCAAATCACCATGCAAGAAGGCATTCTTTACATCCATCTGATGTAAAGACCATCCCTTTGATGCAGCCATAGCAATGACTACTCTTACAGTCGCCATCCTTGCAACTGGATTGAATGTTTCTTCATAATCAATGCCATATATCTGTGCATACCCCTTGACAACTAATCTTGCCTTGTATCTGTTCACAGAATCATCTGCATTGTGCTTCACCTTATAAACCCATTTACAACCAATTGCATTCTTGTCTTTAGGCAAAGGCACCAATTCCCATGTAGCATTTGCATCCAAGGCATCCATTTCTTCATCCATGCCTTTCTCCCATTTTTCATTTCCCATGGCTTGCTCAAAAGAAGTGGGTTCTGGTTCCTGTATCACTTTGACCATATAGGCATAGTGAATGGCTGTAAATCCATCATATTTCAGCCTATCCACAGGATACCTAACCCTGGTAGACCTATGCAAAATAGGCTCACTTGCAGGTGCTCTCAAAACATCCCTGCTCTTCCTTACTCCAGGTGTAACAACAGAAGGAATACCCAACTCATCATCAATGCTCTGCTCTGCTGAGCCACTGGATTCACCATCCACATAAAAGTGACCTACATTCACATCAAACATGGGCTGATCTACCTTCTCTTTTCCTTTTTGTGATACCTGCGTACCACTATTTGCATTGCTTTGAGGAGATTCTCCTGATCTCAATCTACCTGTCCATGGCGAAGTATGTGAACCACTGCTAGAGGACACTGCAGGTCCACTGATATTTTGTGATTGCTGCTGTGAATTTTGTGCAGCATTACCATTTTGTGCATCTACATCAATCATCACATTAACTGGTTTATACCAGCTGCTCATCTCATCAAAAACAACATCTCTGCTCACTGTGAACTTACGTGTAGAAGGGTTATAGCATCTATACCCTTTCTGCTGTAGAGAATAACCAATAAAGACGCACTTCTCAGCCTTTGGATCCAACTTGGACCTCAACTCATCTGGCACATGAACATAGGCAATGCAACCAAAAATTTTCAAATGAGAAATGTCTGGTTTCCTACCAGTATACATCTCCTCTGGCGTCATGCCATGTATTGCTGCAGTGGGAGTCCTGTTCATTATATAAACTATTGTAGCAACTGCTTCAGCCCAATAATAATCTGGTAGATCTTTTTCATTTAGCATGGCTCGAGATACCTCTCCAATATGCCTGTTTTTCCTTTCTGCAATTCCATTTTGCTGTGGGGTATGACTGCATGAATATTGCTGCTTTATGCCATGCTCCTACAGGAACCTTGCAAACTCATTTGAGAGGTCTCCCCCTCCATCTGACCTTAGGCATTTTATTTGCAGGCCTGTTTCTTTTTCAACCATGGCTTTAAAAGCTTTGAAGTGCCCAAACACTTCACTGTTCTTTTTCATAAAATACACTCAAAGTTTTCTGCTGAAGTCATCAATAAATGTGACAAAATAGTGACAACCTCCAATAGATGCAGCTTTAGTAGTCCACACATTAGAGTGGATTAATTCCAATGGCTTTTTACTCTCTTGAACATGCTTAGGAAATGGTTTCCTTGCCTGTTTTCTAAATTGATAGGCTTCACACACCTTATGCATTTCTGCAACCTTGAATTTAGGCAATCCTGCAACAATATTTTGGGCCTACATTGATTTAAGTCGCTGCACATTAACATGACCAATGCGTTTATGCCAGATATCAATATCTGCAACTACACCGGTCCCATGTGCAAACATTGCTGCACTCAATTCAGGCATGTCCACATCCAGCGTAAACATCGTGCCCTTCTTCTTTCCTTTTGCTATCAAGCGACCATTATTTTTCATATCCTCAACAAAGCATCCATGAGGATTGAATCTGACCTGCAAGCCCTGCTCAACCATTTGACCAACAGAAACCAGGTTCTTGGTGATGTTCGGGACATGAAATACATCAGACAAGTATTTCTTTTTCCCATCCTGCATAGACAAAGGAATTTTGCCAATCTGCACAATAGGATGTGCAGTATCATCACCAGTCTCCACAAATCCTGGTTTTTCCATTTTCCTTGCATCCTGCGTCCATTCAGCATGACTTGTCATGTGGTTTGATGCACCTGAGTCAACATACCACACATCATTGCTTTCTTCTGCACTTGTCACAGAATTTGTCATATGCTGTACCATAAACAAATGCTCATTTCTGTCATCACCCTGTCTACTAGAGGATGCATAATTACCTAGCTGCAATTTTCCATTCATAATGTCATTTTGCTTTTTGTAGCAGTCTTTAGCCATATGCCCCATTTTACCACAGTAGAAGCATTCAACATTGCTGTTTGCATTTTGGCCTCTCTGCCATCCACCACGACCTCTTTGGCTCCCCCTGCCTCTAGACTTACCACGTCCTTCTGCATAGGACTGGTTTTCTTGAGTTTGCTGCATATTCTGATTTCTACCATGGCCTCCAGATCGGCCTCCTCTACCTCTGCCTCTACCCCTTCCAGCATTTGAGTAGAAGACAGTTTCTTTTGAAGTTCCTCCTGAAGAAGATGCACCACCATTTCTCTGCTCTTCAGAGATTAGAAGAGCAATCAACTCCTCAAAATCAGGAAATTTTTCACGGATGGCAATGGATGTTCGGAACTGTGCATAATCCTTTCCTAGACCATTCAAGGTCACAGAAACTAAATCGTCATCATCCACTGGTGACCCAATGGAAGCAAGTGCATCCGCAATTTTCTTCACCTTCATGTGGTATTCATTGATGCTCATATTTTCTCTCTGCACATTGTGCAGCTCCTGCTTGAGCTGCATTTTCCTGGCCTGCATATTTATGCTGTACATTTTAGCCAAAGTATCCCATGCCACCTTTGGCGTACTTGCATCCTGAATATGCACAATCATTGAATCTGAAATACTGATAGACAGCCAGTACATAACTTTTCTGGCTCTCTCATGCCATCCTTTAAATGCCTGCATTTCCTGTAGATTGGGAACATTAGGAAGAACTGGTTCTTCTTCATTTTCTGTAAATGAACTCCCAGTAGCCTTTTCCCATCAAGAAATTCATCATTCTAAACTTCCATGCCTGGAAGTTGTTCTTGTCAAGCTTTTCAGTGACAATCTATGAAAGAGAATCAGATGCCATTATAGAACACTACAAAATATTCTGTCACTGCAAAAACACAGCTTTTGCCTCACACGGGTAGATCTGCAAAACTGACGAAAGTGGTATTTCACCACACAGTCACTTCCTAGTGACGATTTTGCATCAACAGGCAACAAGCATGAATCTGCAACTCCCAATATCTCTGCACACAGGCATACGATGCAATTTCTGCGGCAACTTTTCACCGCCTAGCCAAGCAGTGGTCGCACAGCGAAAATAGGGCCTTTTTTTGAGTGCTTGCGGAGAAGTTCCACCTCCAAAACGGGACCCGAAATGACCTCGAATCAGAAAAATAAAGTCTCGCAGCATATAATGCCCTCTTGCCACACCGCGAAGGGCGTCTCAATCTGAGACAATGCACTCTTGCACTTCCGGCTGTGCTACCTACAGAGATTTGCTCCCAAACTCGAAAAAGGAAAGCAACACTTGTCCTCTTACCAGGACACTGCGAACTTGTTTGCTTTCTTGAGCTCCTTACCACAAACAAGGCTCTGATACCATGTGAAGATAGTGGGAGAGAGGGAAGGAGTCTCACTTGCGGCTTTCTCACATGCACAATGGGGGAATACACACAAAGGTGGAGGCTGAAAACAGTTTTCCTTTTCTTAGTTGTGAAAGCCAAAAGAACTCTAGTACAAAGAAATAGAAGAACCCTATATGTGGGTCTCAAACCAAACTCAACTAACTAAGGTGGCATACTAACTGAGCCACGAACTAGTGTAGATAAGGATAGCTGTCATCCAGCTATTATTCGTGGGCGGTGTACCAATCGCATCTGTAGCTAACAAGTCAGTGACATAAATGCACAACGGTCACCCTTGCATATCGTGAGTGGAGCGCGATATCTCAACAGGTCAAGGTTGACAGCGGCTAGGATCAAGTATTTTGGCAAAGAAGAGGAGCTAGATAATATGTACCTATAGGTGGCAAACCTGAAGCAGTCAGAAGGTGACATGGCACATCGATAAGTGGATCGAGAGGCCATGCTCTTGGACCCCGTTTGATTGCCACATAAGAGGAGATTTCCAGATTCCGAGCTGGAATGACTCAGCATGTGTTAGGCTACCTAAAGGATTCTTAGACTCCGAGCAAAGTTTTCCAAGAGAAGTAAATTCCCAACGAATCCCTGTAAAATAAGTAGTCATTTACATGAAGACCATAATTTAATATGCTTAATGCTCATGGACGTACCCCCACACACCAGGGATGTATCCACCACCTCCACCTGAAATGTATGGTCCTCCCTTAGATGCTTACCCTCAACAAGGTGTATATCCTCACCCTCCGCCTGGAAGATTTCCCCAACCTCGCCCACGAGCTCCCCTCCTTCCTACTCCCCCGACCTCTCTTGCTAAAGAACCCGGTGTCAATGACCTTGCCAAGGCCCTGAATGATCTTCGGCTTGAGATGGTGGGCATCAAAAATCAAGCCAATCACCCTCCTAGAGAACGCGCCAATGTTGTGAGGCTACGAGCACCACCAAAAGAGACATTATCGCACTGAATATCCTTATTATTGCATAACTACATGGGTTAGCAGTAGTGACTCTGAGGGGTGTGCAAGGGTAGGTTAGCCACAAGGATTGGCAGTTCAATTCTCCAAGAGGTTGAGTCTTCAACAGTCACTTCTCTAATTGTCAAATGGTTCTTGTACGCATGTTATTACTAGCAGTTCGATGTTGTTCTTTATACAACACTTATTTCATTAATTTTGGACTTGTCAATGTACAAATTCATTTTTACATATACTTTTGGACTAGTTTTCAGATAAAATTTAAGAAAAACCCAATCTTCAAAGCACATATAAAAACATAAAAACAAGCATTTTTATATATTTTTTTTATGGACATGAAACTAAAATTATAAAATTTAACGCAGCCTACATAAGTTACATGAAAAAATAAGATTCGGTTGTTGTAAACTCTCTTAATATTTAATGGTGTTAATAAACACCTTCAAAAGTTAAGCCTGAGATTTTCAAGACTACATAAGTTACATGAAAAAATAAGATTCGGTTGTTGTAAACTCTCTTAATATTTAATGGTGTTAATAAACACCTTCAAAAGTTAAGCCTGAGATTTTCAAGACTACAGCCATTCAATTTGATGAATTTTCTATTTTCAAGTCCTTAGCCTAAATTCAACCCATTCAAGAGCTGAGCTCATCTCTTCCTCATCGATGTAGTTAAAATTATAGAAGAGAAGTAAGGATTGATGAATTTTCTCCTGCATAACACTTTGTTTGTTCCGAATGGCTTGCGCTTCCTCGGGGGAAAATCTTCCATAACGAGCCACACGCGAAGATATCTCACTTTGAAAGTCTATCAACTCTCTCCTATATGACTGCAATTTATCTATTTTAGTAGTAACCATACTTATTTTTCTTTCCTCTTCCTTCTCTAAGCCCTTCTGACAAGCAAAGTCATCCTTCTTGTACTGGGTTAATGGAGCTGGATTTTGCTTTCTCTCCTCTCTCTTTCCTTGGTTCTCGGCAATCCATTCTTTGAGGCTGCTAATGGCTTGCTCGACAAAATCGATTACCTTAAAAAGATCCATAATGGCTGCAAGATGAAAGGAGTATGCTTGAGAAGAGGAGGTAAGGTTGCGGGCAAGATGGAAGGAGCAAGCTTGAGGAGAGGAGTAAGGTAAGAAGAGTAAAGTGGAAGAAGTGTGGAGAGGAGTAAGGTAAGAAGAGTAAAGTGGAAGAAGTTTTTGCTGCGGGTGAGATATAGAAGACGAACGAGGTGAGGAAGGTAACGAGAGTGAGGAAAGATATAGAAGACGAACGAGGTGAGGAAGGTAACGAGAGTGAGGAAGGTAACTAGAGGAGATAAGGCAAGATGAAAGGAGTATGCTTGAGAAGAGGAGGCAAGGCTGCGGGCAAGATGGAAGGAGCAAGCTTGAGGAGAGGAAGGAGCAAGCTTGAGGAGAGGAGTAAGGTAAGAAGAGCAAAGTGGAAGAAGTGTCTGCTGCGGGTGAGATATAGAAGATGAACGACTACTAGGGAATTTATAGAACTACATATGCAAGACCGTAATGCGAGATGACTAGATGCAAGATCGTAATGCGAGACATTATAAAATAAAATGATGGGATGCAAGACCGTAATGGGAGACATTTGAGACATATAAGATAGTGATAGTACATTGAAATCTATAAAGTAAAATGATGGAACACAAGAATGATATAATTAATAGAATCTCATCATGAGATATTCTTTTAATATAATATAAGTTAGTAATTATTAGAATCTCATCATGAGATATTCTTTTAATATAATATAAGTTAGACTTGCTGTACATAATAAATGATAGATTTTGAGTACATTGAAATCTATAAAATAAAGTGATGGAACATAAGAATGATATAATTATTAGATTCTCATCATAAGATATTTATTGTACATAATAAATTAGACTTTTAAAAAAGTAAAACCTAATGTATTGTAATGAATAAATATCATAAAATATCCTAATGTATTGCAACATTTAACATAAGTTTTAAAAACACTATCATTAATCAATACAAACAAGATAAAAATCTTCAAGGACTCATGTTTCTTTCTACATGTTTTACAACTGAATAGAGTCTGATGAGTCCTCTTGAGGCTGTGATTCTCTAAGAGTACATTGAGTCTCTACTTGTGTGGATGGTGTACATTGAGATTCTACTTCTGGTGCAATCGGGATAGACTTAATCTCTTCCTCCTTTACAAGATGTGATGTTGTAGATGCACATTGAGTCTCCACTTCTTGTGTAGGAAGAATGCATTGAGTCTCTAATTCAAGTGTAGACTGTAATGCTTCTACTTGAGGCTGTGATACAGAAGGAGACTGAATTGTCTCTTCTTTTTCTTTGGCTCCCTGAGGTTCTTCATTGAGTCCATCATGTTGTTTCCCAATGATAGCAGTTAGATAGTGAACAGTCTTAGCCACAAAATCTTGTAGCTCAAGCTTGGTATATGCTTCTATGGAGACATGTTCAAAAATTTCATTGAGATACAACATGAAGTTGTAGGCAATTCTCCACCCACTACTAAACATGCCTTTTTGCTCCACTGCGAGGCGTGTCTGGAAATTTGGTTGGTCTTGATGCTCCCTGATTTTCATAATCGCAAAAACTAACTTGTTTGCAGACCTGTCCATCATGACATATGACAAAGTGAATTTGTGTAGTAAATAGTAAGATGCATGTTCATAATGATATGATAAAAGAACACTTACTTGAACACCCCATGAAAGCCTGTAATTGAGTTGACAAACCAACAATGGTTGTCATCAAGGTCCCATACTATCAGGCTCCAATGTGAACTACATCAGCAATAAAGAGCGATAAGATTTATCACAATATTAAGTATTAATTGACACAATATTATAAAAAAGAGAGTAAAAGAAAGATTGAGACCATACTTACTTCTCATAGTATGGCATAAAGACAAGTCGTATGCCATCCAAGTCTAAAGGTTGTAGAATTGAACAAACATCATCTACTGTCTTCTTGGTATCACTAAGTATAGCTAAAAGAAGAGAATCGAGCATACAGACGCGATTCTGTACTGATCTAGGAAAATGAGATACTGCAGCAATAAATAAACAAATGTTAGAAGCAGATTGAATCAAATGATTGAAGTATCAAGTCAAGAGATGTTCATATCAAACCTGAGGATGGCCATCATGACTTTGTCATTAGCCTCTTTCAAAGGGTCGGAGAGGATTGTAACTTCCTCGCTACCAAAAGTCAAAACACGAGGTTGCTTGCTTATGATGACCTTAACCTCAAAAGAGCTCCCCATTTCGTCCAATACAGCGGTTACATCAGGACAACTTATGGGCGTAGCAACCAATGTTTCCTCTGGATGCTCCACCACGTTATCAATAAATGCCTTAATGATAGATGACATAAATGCATATAGATGCAAGTCTGTATATGTGGACAATGAGGTTTCACCGCCTCTCAAATTAAAAATTTGAGCAAGGAGCAAGAAGCAGTTATATCCAACTCTCCACCCGCAACTGTGGTCATCATTCTGCTTTGCTGCAGGGCATGTTACATACTCTATTTGATCTTCCAAGTCACCCTCCATTTGCATAAGTGCATCTATAGCACTTACCAACTTTCGAGCAGATCTACACATCAAAATAGAAAACATAAATGAATGTGCGCATTGCATAGGATGCATCTCATTGACATAATTATGACGCAAGTAGGTTATACTTACTCTGACACACTGCCATGGATAGATGCTATTGAATTGACAAAGAAGCATTGCTTGGCTAAGATGTCCACAATTACCAAGCTCCAATGCAAGCTGCATTATCAATTAAGAATAATTATTATTTGATATAATCCTCCACAATGTAAGAGATAAGCTAGGTAGGGATTGATACTCACTCCTCGTGATATGCGGTAAAGATAACTCGCGCCGCAGTCAAATCAATGGGTTGCAACCACTTAAAAACGTCATCTATGGTCTTCTGCTTATTGCTAAGTACACTAGAAACAAGAGGATCGACCATATATGCACATCTTTGTATATATAGCGGAAGCTGTTGTAAAACCATACTGCAATAAAAAGAAAAGAATATTAGTTCATTTGATCCAATGGAAATACAAAAGCATAAAGTTAGTAAAAAGTTTGTGTCAAACCTGAGGATGGCTATTACAACCTTGTCATTGACCTCTTTCTTGAAGTTTATGAGGATTGAAATGTCCTCTTCATCGAATATAAAAGTAAGAGGTTGTTCTCGAACTTGAAACCTAACTTGAAATGACTTCTCCATTTGCTGCAATGTATGATTATTTTCTAGAGTCATCCGATGGATAGCTAGAGCAGCTTTGCTTTCTTGAGATGAGCTTTCTATATTCTCTGCTCCAACTATGTCCTCCTCATCCTCCTCCTGGAATCACTATGCAATGTCGGTACACCTGTATGAATCTCGAAATCTCCCACTAGTCGATCAAGCCATATAGCCTCCTTGCAACCCTCTGTGGTTGCAACATACTCAACCTCTGTAGTAGACAAAGCAACGCACTTCTATGCGCGAGACATCCACGACACTGCACCACCTGCAAAGGTAAACACATAACCAGAAGTGGATCTTCCACAACTGTAATCTGTCATGTCCACTCATACAACTTTCAATCATCTTGAAAGTTTAAAAACCTTAATCGTTGCTTAAATGGTAGGGTTGTTGTGACTGTGAAACCGAATGTGAACGAATGGACTGACTCCGATTAGGAACTAGTCGGGAAATTTTGAGCATGGCTTTGATTGGTTTTTTTGGAGTTCTCTCCTCTAAGGACAAACTAATCTATGCTAATCTAGACTACACCAACCGTCGAAGCGAAGAAAAGCAAGAAATAATTTCTTTTCCATTGTTCTTTTTAATATCCTTAGGTTGCGAATTAAAAGCAAAAAATAATCTATTTTCCATTATTCTTTTTAATATACTAAGGTTGTGAGTTTAAAAAAGATAAAATTTATATTTTATCTTTTTTAAACTCACACCCCTTTCTCTCTCTCTCTCCCCCCCTTCTCTCCCCCCCCTTCTCTCTCGCTGCCGCCCCCATCCTCCCACCCCACCTTCCCCATTCTCACTCCCACGCCCACGTCCATTCTTTCACCTTCCCCATTCCCACTCCCTCTCCCACTCCCATCCTCCCACCCCTTTCTCTCTCTCTCCCCCCCCATTCTCTCTCGCTACCGCGGCAGCGGCCCCCTCCCTTCTCTCTCTCTCCCTTCCCCTTCTCATTTTAAAAAAGATAAAATTTATATTTTCAAAAACTAATTTACTTACAACTCATAAGAATTGAACATTCACATTAATAAGAAGTTAAAATCTTAATAAATTTGAATTTAAATAATAAAAACTATAAAGTAGTTTAACTTAAAGTTTATGAAAAAATAACGTAAAATAAAGAAAACAAGACTTAAAATTAAAAATTTAATATTTACCTACATTCACATTAATAAGAAGTTAAAATCTTAATAAATTTGAATTTAAATAATAAAAACTATAAAGTAGTTTAACTTAAAGTTTATGAAAAAATAACGTAAAATAAAGAAAACAAGACTTAAAATTAAAAATTTAATATTTACCTAGAAGAATATATTAATTCTCCCTAAAAAGAAATAAATTAAAGTAATAATAACGAATGTAAGTTAAACTACTTTTAAAATTTTAATTTAAAATGTAATAAAATTAAAATTATACTTTTTATATTCTAAAACAAAATGCATTATAGTCTAAATTAAACTAGTAAATTAAAAATGAAAGTGAAACTCATTCTAAATTCAAAAACAAAGAAAAATTTAAAATTCAAGTTTCTACAAGTTTTGCTTTTAGCATACATTTGTCTTTTCACATCCACGCGTTTGTCTTTTGAAACACAAGGTTGTCTTTTATCACAATTTTCACATCCACGCGTTTGTCTTTTGAAACACAAGGTTGTCTTTTATCACAATTTTCAAGTTTTCACACGTTTATCTTTTCAAACACAAGGATTCATAGTTTAAAAAAAGGCGGGAAATTTGAAATTCTAGTTTCCACACGTTTCTCTTTTCAAACACCAAGGTTTATAGTTTTGTTTGTTTAAGTTTTGACTAAATCACACACCAATCTCCTCTAATATGCCTCATTGATCGTAGCTCCCAAATTCTTCCATCAAAACATCTCTCCTTTATCTCTTCTTGATCGTCGCCCACTCATTTTTTCTCCTCATTGGTAAGATTTTTTATCTCAATCGTACTTTCTCTTGTGCCCTTCCTCTCTAAATTTTCATCAAACACCAAGGTTTATAGTTTTGTTTGTTTAAGTTTCGACTAAATCACATACCAATCTCCTCTCATATGCCTCATTGATCGTAGCTCCTTCATCTTGTCTCGATCGTCGCCCACTCATTTCTCCTCTTCATTGGTAAGATTTTCTATCTCCATCGTACTTTCTCGTGTCCTCCCTCTCTAAATTTTCATCTCTCTCACTCTTCTCTCTCTCTCTTTCCTCTCCGCTCTAGTCTACGTTTCCTCTCATCTTAGTCTACTCTCTCCCCTCCTCTTCATTTCCCCTCTCTCTCTCTCTCTCTCTCCCTTTCTCCTCACCTTTTCCCTCTCTCTCACTTGCGCTCCCCACTCTCCTCCCCACTCTCTCTCTCACTTGCCGCGACCTCCCCCCCCCTCCCCTCTCTCTCTCTCTCTCTCCCCCCTCTCTCCCTCTCGCTGCTGCGGCAGCGGCCTCCCCCTCTCTCTCTCTCCCCCCCCTCTCTCTCTCTCTCTCTCCACCCCTCCCTCTCTTTCGCTACCGCGGCAGCAGCCCCCCCTCCTCTCTCTCTCTCCCTCCCCCTCTCTCTCGCTCTCGCATCTCCCCCCTTCTCTCTCTCCCCCCCCTCCTCTCTCGCTGCCGCAGTAGCAGCCCCCCCTCTCTCTTCCCTCTCCCCACCCCTTCCCTCTCCCCCCCCCTCCCCCTCTCTCTCTCCCTCCCCTCTCTCTTGCTGCCCCCCCTTCTCTCTCTCCCCCCCCTCCCTCTCTCGCTGCCGCAGTAGCGGCCGCAGCCCCCCCCCTTCTCTCTCTCTCCCCCTCCCCCCTTCCCTCTCCCCCCCTCCCCCTCTCTCGCTGCCGCGGCAGCGGCCGCGGCCCCCCCCTTCTCTCTCTCCCCCTCCCCTCTCTCTCGTTGCCCCCGCCCCCCCTTCCCTCTCCCCCCCTCCCCCTCTCTCGCTGCCGCGGCAGCGGCCGCGGCCCCCCCTTCTCTCTCTCCCCCTCCCCTCCCCTCCCTCTCCCCCCTCTCTCTCGCTGCCCCCCCTTCTCTCTCTCCCCCCCTCCCTCTCTCGTTGTCGTGGCAGCGGCAGCGGCCCCCCCCTCTCTCTCTCTCCCTCCCCTCTCTCTCGCTGCCCCTGCCCCCTCTTCCCTCCCCCCCCTCCCCCTCTCTCGCTACCGCGGCAGCAGCAGCAGCCCCCCCTTCTCTCTCTCCCCCTCCCCTCTCTCTCGCTGCCCCCGCCCCCCCCTTTCCCTCTCCCCCCCTCCCCCTCTCTCGCTCCCCCCTCCCTCTCTCTCCCCCCTTCCCTCTCCCTCTCTCTCTCCCCCTTCCCTCTCCCCCCCCTCCCCCTCTCTCGCTACCGCGGCAGTGGCCGCGGTCCCCCCCCTTCTCTCTCTCCCCCTCCCCTCCCCTCCCTTTCCCCCCTCTCTCTCGCCGCCGCCCCTTCTCTCTCCCCTCCCCTCCCTCTCTCGCTGCCGCTGCCACGGCAGCGGCCCCCCCCTCTCTCTCTCTCCCCCCCTTCCCTCTCGCTGCCCCCGCCCCCCCTCCCTCTCCCCCCCCTCCCCCTCTCTCGCTGCCGCTGTCGCGGCAGCGGCCCCCTCCCCTCCCTCTCCCCCCTCCCTCTCACCGCCCCCCCTCCCTCTCTCGCCGCGGCCCCCTCCCCTCCCTCTCCCCCCTTCTCTCTCCCCCCCCCTTGCCCCTGCCCCACCCCCCTTCCCTCTCCCCCCCCTCCCCCTCTCTCGCTGCCGCGGCAGTGACAGCGGCCCCCTCCCCTCCCTCTCCCCCCCTCTCCCCCCCTCCCCCTCTCTCGTTGCCGCTGCCGTGGTAGCGGCCCCCTCCCCTCCCTCTCCCCCCTCCCTCTCACCGCCCCCCCTCCCTCTCTCGCTGCGGCCCCCTCCCCTCCCTCTCCCCTCTCCCTCTCACCACCCCCCCTTCTCTCTCCCCCCCCCTTGCCCCCGCCCCCCCCTTCCCTCTCCCCCCCCTCGCCCTCTCTCGCTGCCGCGGCAGCGGTAGCGGCCCCCTCCCCTCCCTCTCCCCCCTCCCCTCCCCTCCCTCTCCCCCCTCTCTCTCCCCGCCCCCCTCCCTCTCTCGCCGCCCCCCCTCCCTCTCCCCTCCCCTCTCCCTCCCCTCCCTCCCCCCCTCTGCGCTGCCGCGGCAGCGGCCTCCCCCTCCCCTCTCTCTCTCCCCCCCCTCGCGGCTTCCCCCCTCTCTCCCCTCTCTTCCCCCCCTCCCCCTTCTCTGCCCCCTCCCTTTCTCTCCCCTCTCTTTCCCCCCCTTCTCTCCTCTCTCTCTCTCTCTCTCTCTTTCTCTCTCTCTTTTGCTACCGAGGCAGCAAGACTCTCTCTCTTCTTTTCTCTCTCTAAAAATCTTTCCTTCACTTTTCTCTCTCTATAATAAGATTTCAAAGAATACAAATTTTAAAAAAAGTACCTGGAAAAAAGTTGAAATCGATGCTTGTGCTTGCTTTTGCTCTTCCTCCTCTTTTTGCTTCTCCTCTTGCTCTTCCTTGTTGAAATGAGAGAAACAATGAGAGAAGGAGAGTATATCTAAGAAAAACTAGGGTTTTAAGTGCTTCTCTCTCATTGGTCCTTCTATAACATTATCTCCTCTCCCATTGGCCTCTCTATTAGATTATCTTCTCTCTCTCTCCCACCCACTCCCATCCTCCCACCCCATTCCCACTCCCACTCCCACCCCCATCCTCCCACCCCACCTCCCCCATTCTCACTCCCACGCCCACTCCCATTCTTTCACCTTCCCCATTTCCACTCCCTCTCCCACTCCCATCCTCCCACCCCACCCCTCCCACTCCCACCCTCACCCCACCCCCACCTCCCCCATTCCCACTCCCACTCCCACTCCCATTCTCCCACCCACTCCCATCCTCCCACCTACACCTCTCACTCCCACTCCCATCCTCCCACCCCCACCCCTCCCCCCCCATTCCCACTCCCACTCCCATTCTCCCACCCTTATCCTCCCACCTCACCCCTCCCACTCCCATCCTCCCACTCCCTCTCCCACTCCCACTCCCAGTCCCATTTTCCCACCCCCCCACCTCCCCCATTCCCACTCCCACTCCCATTTTCCCACCCCCCCCACCTCCCCCACTCCCACTCCCCCATCCTCCCACCCCACCCCTCCCACTTCCACCCCCACCTCCCCCATTCCCACTCCCATCCTCCCACCTCACCCCTCCCACTTCCACCCCCACCTCCCCCATTCCCACTCCCTCTCCCACTCCCATCCTCCCACTCCCACTCCCCACCTCCCCCATTCCCACTCCCTCTCCCACTCCCACTCCCATTCTCCCACCCCCACCCCCACCTCCCCCATTCCCACTCCCTCTCCCACTCCCACTCCCATTCTCCCACTCCCACCCCCACCTCCCCCATTCCCACTCCCTCTCCCACTCCCACTCCCATCCTCCCACCCCCACCCCCACCGCCCCCATTCCCACTCCCTCTCCCACTCTCCCTTTCTCCCACTACCACCCGGGTTCCCACACTCCCTTTCTCCACTTTCCCACTCTCCCTTTCTCCCACTACCACCCTCCCAACTATCAATTCCACTATTACTTAGGAATTCTAATTAAAACTATTACTTAAATAAATGATATTACTTGAAAACACTCATAGGATTTTATGTTTAGGATTTCGTGGTTTGGGTTTAGGATTTGGGGTTTGGTGAGTTAGGGTTTAGGGTTTAGGGTTTAGGGTTCAAGGTTTGAGGGTTAGGGTTTGGGGGTTAGGGTTTAGAGTTTGGTGGTTTAGGGTTTAGGGTTTGGGGGTTAGGGTTTAGGATTTAGGGTTTAGGGTTTAGGGTTTGGGGGTTAGGGTTTAGGGTTTAGGGTTTGGGGGTAGGGTTTAGGGTTTGGGAGTTAGAGTTTAAGGTTTAGGGTTTAGGGTTTAGGGTTTAGGGTTTGGGGTTTAGGGTTTAGGGTTTGGGAGTTAGGGTTTAGGGTTTAGGGTTTGGGAGATAGGGTTTAGGGTTTAGGGTTTAGGAGTTAGGGTTTAGGGTTTAGGGTTTAGGGTTTAGGGTTTAGGGGTTAGGGTTTAGGGTTTGGGAGTTAGAGTTTAAGCTTTAGGGATTAGGGTTTGGGATTTAGGGTTTAGGGTTTAGGGTTTGGGAGTTAGGGTTTAGGGTTTAGGATTTAGGGTTTAGGAGTTCGGGTTTAGGGTTTGGGGGTTAGGGTTTAGAGTTTAGGATTTGGGGGTTAGGGTTTAGGAGTTAGGGTTTAGAGTTTAGGGTTTGGGGGTTAGGGTTAAGGGTTTAGGGTTTAGCGTGTAGGAGTTAGGGTTTAGGGTTTAGGGTTTAGGGTTTGGGAGTTAGGGTTTAGGGTTTGGGGTTTGGGAGTTAGGGTTTAGGGTTTAGGGTTTGGGGGTTAGGGTTAAGGGTTTAGGGTTTAGGGTTTAGGGTTTAGGGTTGGGAGTTAGGGTTTAGGGTTTAGGAGTTAGGGTTTAGGGTTTAGGGTTTGGGAGTTAGGGTTTGGGGTTTGGGGGTTAGGGTTTAGGGTTTGGGGGTTAGGGTTTAGGGTTTAGGGTATAGGGTTGTTATTGTTTAGGGTTTAGGGTTGTTTTGGTTTACGATTTAGGGTTTAGGGTTTAGGGTTGTTATTGGTTTACGGTTGTTATTGGTTAGTGTCTAATGAAATTTTCAAACACGTTCTGGATTTTTAAATCATTAATAAAGTAGATTATTGAGAAGAGACTAATGTTCTTTATAATGGTTGTTACAGCTTGTTTGCAAAGGAAACTCACAAAAGAGATGGCTATAAAATTTATTCCGGGGATGGAGGTGATTTTATGTTGCAAAAGAGAAGTAGTTGCATTTGCTACAATCCATAAAAGTGATCCAAATTCTATTTGTCACTTTAGAAGACTTGGCGAAGATAAGGTAGCGGTTATCGTATCAACGATTCTTAGTGCACATGTTGAGCTAAACCATAAGTGTAGGGATATGGAAATCCTTGGAGATGTTATGCCCTATAATACTTCCAACAAAGCATTTATTGTATGGGACAAAGATGAGACTTATCCAACACATGTCATCAGGAATACAAAGTGCATATCTTTGGATTTTAGAGTGGGAGATATTTTACAAATGTTATCAAATAAGTATGTAGCAGAAGGTCAAGTCTTGGGATTTGAACAAGTTGAACACTAGACATTTGCGCAGATGAGAATTCAAAAAGTTATTGATGATGGTATGGATGATAACTCAATGTCATTGGATGGTCCCTACTATGAGGTAGGTAAGGATTTGAGATGGAGCATGCAATTTTTAAAGATTGGAAAGACTCGGCATGTGGTTTTTAATGATAAACATAATGTATACTACAACATCAAAGAATTGAGAGAATATGCCAATGTACCAAGCTCTATTCCTTCAGAGATGGATGATTCCAATGCACTCAACTATAGCACTGACGTCTTATCAGAAGTCGATGAGTTCATTGGTACCGAGAAAGAAAAATATTTCACAAGTGATGCCTTATCCGGGGTGGATGAGTTCATGCACATTGAGAACTTGAGCAAAGATGTGAAAAGTGTTATATCTTCAAGCATGGATGGCTTCATGGATACTGATAAAGTTCTTGGAGTCAAAGCAGGTAACTATGGAATTATGGAAATCATGCACGATAGTATAATGAGGAGATAATGAGTGATGTTCTCTCTGGAGTAGAGGAGTTTCAAGACTATGGAGTTATGAAATCCATAGAAAGTGCATCAATGAGCGATGTTCTCTCAGGAATAGATGAGTTTGAAGATCATTCTGGACACTCTATCACCACTGACTATGGAGTTATGAAATCCATAGAAAGTGCATCAATGAGTGATGTTCTCTCAGGAATAGATGAGTTTGAAGATCATTCGGGACACTCTAATGCCATTGTGACAAGTGGTTCTATGATTGTATCAAAAGTAGGGATGAGATCAACAAAGGACTATTCGGTGTTTGACTTTGATTGTGAACTTGTAAATGTTACAAATGGTTTGACGAATGTATCAAAAGCAAGGATGACATCAACAAAGGAATATTCAGTATTTGACTATCAGAGTGATAAGATCAAGGATGCAACATCTCATGAAAACAACGTGACAAATAAATCTTACAAGGAGAGCTACACAAGTCCAAATAAGAATGAACAGAAGGTCCCAAAACGGACATACAGATGCATGAAAAGACAACGAGTGCAGGCAGATCCAGAAAAGCAACCAAAGAGAATAAGAGTAATGAATGAAGATGTTATGCTAAAAGCAATGCGATCTACATGCTGTAAGCATACATGTATGCGATCCATTAACTTACATGACATCAAGGGTTGTAGAGAACATGTCTGGCAAAGGAAAGGAAGCAGAAGAAATGAATACCTACTCACGAGATTGTCTTGCTTTCTTGTAAATGATAAGAGAAGGCGAAGTTCAAGACATCAAATAAGGCCTCTTATAAATGGAAAAAGTATATGCAATAATGCATATCGCATTATTACAAGATTATCACATGGCACATATTGGAATTTGGCTAATAAAGCAAAGTATGGAGTTAAATTTAACATTCATGGAAACATAGGAAGGCCCAAAACAAGAGCCTCAACAGTTGCGGCAACAACAATTTTGAAAGATTACATTTATGAAAATGCTTTACCACAACCCCACCTATCAGAAATGCATCTTCCGATAGGTTTGACCAAAAAAGAAGTATTTAACTCTATTGGAGAAACACAGAGGCAAAGAGGGCATGCACCAGCATCTTTTCATACTTTGTATACTCTTTGGAAAAAAAGCTTTGGACATGTTAAAATCCCAAAGAGGCAAAAAATGTCAAAGTGCAACGACTGTGATGATCTAAAGCGAGCACTTGAGAGTGCAACATCTCCAGAACAAAAAGAAGCTTACAAAAGAAAGAGAGAATTTCATCATGGACTTGTTCGACATTCTAGAATAAAATATGCATTTTGGAAGGAGCAAGCTATTTCTCACCCAAATGAGTACATGTGCATTATTGTAGATGGTATGGATCAAAATACAACAACATTACCTCGATTCGTTAACACTCCACCTAGGCTACAAGGCAAATACTTTTTAAAGACACATCTATGTGGAGTGTTAGTGCACGGATTTAAGTTTTTTGCAGACATATGGATTGATTCCTTGCATCTACACGATAGCAATCAAGTTGTAACATCCGTTATGAAGGCAATTCACAATGTACATGCAGAAAAAGGTCGCCTACCAGCAACTTTGAGAATACAAGCAAACAATTGCGGATGAGAGAATAAGAATGTACTCTTCTTTGCATTTTGCTCAATGCTAATCGCTCATAGAATCTTCAATGATATTGAAGTTGGGTTTTTGTTGGTTGGGCACACACGAGGATATCGATCAGGTATTTAGCACAGTTTCAAGAGAACTAAAACACAAGGACATGGAGACAATGGATGACTTGATAAGAAAATGCGGGAGGCAAGTTGGTGGCCATAAGGAAGGAACAATATGCTCAATGGTTGAGAGGATGTATGATTGGAAGAGCTTTATTCTACCTTTCATACAAAAAGGTGGTGATGCCCTGATTGGTCATAGTGCTCCACACTATTTTCGATTTTTCTTAAAGGATGAAAAACCAGTGATGCAATGGCAACACTATTCTCTTGATACAAAATGGGAACCTGAAGAACCTTACTCTCTCTTAACTTCAATCCCGAGCAAAGAAATGCATCCAACATGGGCTCCTATAAAAGAATTCAGCGAGAAATCCAAAGGTGAAATAGAAGGCTTAAAAGCTTTTATTGCATACAAAGAGGAAATGCTCCGGAGATTTCCTGATTGGAAGCCCTCTTGGAAGGAACACACTACTGTTGTGATTAGCAAGACCTACCAATTGATAAAGGACCTTGCAAAAATGCGAGAAGATGATATTAAGGCAGAACGGCCTTTATTTTGGCCAAATGTTGGTAATGACTTGCGTCCAGCATGTGGTCTCTTTGAAAATGAGTTTGAATCGTTGCTCCCACGTCCATATTGTGGACCCAAGAAGAGAGTTTATGCCACAAATAGACATAGATGTCCATTGTTTTGTTGCAGTTCGACCATCGGATGATGAACATGAGAACGTGAAGTTTTGGGTTGCAAAAGTAGTTGACGTGAGCATGGATGACCGGGGGAGAGCTACAACATTTACAGCGGTATGGTATGAGCCAAGGGGCAGGAAGGAGAACCAAGATAACAGTACATTGTATAGTAGTTGTTTGAAAAAGGAATGGGTCCCAAACCATGAAGCAATTTCAAGACTTTCCACAGAGACAGTCATAGTATCCTGGAAATCAAGGTCAAAGAAAACAAAGAAGCACATGGGGTATGATGTAGAAGACAAAATAAAATTACCGCAACCAATTATTACGCACATTACAGAGTTCACAAAGATGCTGGCCCGGGAGGAAGTAGAAGGAGATAGCGCAAATGAAGAATGCCCATGATAACACCATTCAAATATCAAGAAAGAGTGAAGGTGGTGGTGGTGTCAGATGAGAGTGAATGAAGATGGCACCCAAGCGACAAGTGACGACAGAAAGGACATTCTGAACAAGCAAATGTTTGGATCGCTCATTTCTGTGATCATGATAGAAAAGGACATTCAAACAAGCAAATGTTTGGATCGCCCATTTGTACTAAACTCATTGTAAAGGAAAAATTAAATTATTGAAAAGGCCACAGGAGATCCTTTGTACAAAGACTCATCCAAAGCAATATTTGTTGTAAAACTTATGACATGATAATGTAAAATTGCAAGCATAGCTATTGCTATTTTTTGGAGTACAAAAGAGGCTTCCATCATGTCTCATGTGTATATGAACCTTTTAATTTCTTGAATATTCAAGAGTGTTATAGTTTTCTGCATTGAAAGTAAAAAGAGTCTTACAGGTCTCTTATGTATACATTTTTAAAATGTAGTGAATCCTCAATAGCATGGTTTTTCATGGATTTAAACTAATAACTCAGATTTTTTATTTTAAGAATATGATTCTTATAAACAAGAAATACAAATTTAGGATTTAATAGTAGTTTTTGCATTATTTGTACAACATTGTAGAGAGATATTTTGAAATATCTTATGTGAAAATGATAGTGCCAGAAAGTAAACTTTTGATTCTCGAATGACAGTTTCATAAAGTAAACTTTTCAGTTGGGAAGGATTTTAAGGAATAGTCCAAAAGTAGACATATGAGTCCAAAATTAATGAAATAAGTGTTATACAACTATTGTGCAAGCTCTTGCTCTGGAATAAAGAGATCATCAGTGTTATGTCTCTATTTGCATTCCCTGTATTCCTTTTTCGTAGATGTTGCATGCATTGTTTTATCTCTGTTTCCCATAGCATCTACACGTAGTTATGACGCTCCACATTGGCAATCACGATGCACATTCTTACCATCATGGAAGGGATTCACGATTTGGCAATTGATTGTCTTCTGACAAGGGTTTGGGCATGCTCATATGATCTGTTCCTTGCCATCATTGTGGAGGCACTTCACATGGAGGTTTGTACATAGTTGCACTCACCCCGGTGGAGACTCGGGAGGAGATTCTTGCGGTAAGGAGGCACATCCGTGGATTTCAAGACGAACTCCAACGTATGCGATTTGATCCCTAGCACACTTCTTACAGTCGAGTGAGTGCGAAAATCCTAGTGAAGAACCGCATCTAGTGGTTGTGGCAGCGAATTCTGTTGTTGCTATCTTCCTAGTAGCCATGCATGTGCACACGCTCACAAGGACCTCTTGATTCCTTGACACCAACGATGCGGTTGTAGCGACAGGAACAGTGATCTCGAGCATGGAGATGTCATTTTGCAAGCCTCTCCGAGAGGAGTGGACCGACATCAAAGTATGCCTTCTCATTCAGTTTCACCACCACGGCCGCATAGGTGTGGGTCTCGCTTGATGGACGTCGGGTATGGAGTGCATCTTCGTCTCCAACAGCAGTTTCGGTTGCTTCTCATAATCTCTTCGGTCAAGGTGGGCCATCTAGAGGAGGAGGAGCACCTAATGTTGGAGGCACTGTGATGGTGGGCCAAGTCAAGTATGCCAAGTTTGCAAGGGAAAAGTCAGATGACTCGGATGCTCATGTCCGATAGTTTGAGAAGGTGTATGAGCTCAACGATCCTCCGCCCGTGGTACCACTCCAACAGGAGGCAACTTTTGAGCCAAATCTAGTAGGCAAGGCCACACAATGGCTGGCAGAGTATGCGGTGGATCACTTCGCCTCATATGATCTCGTCTGCATTCTTGAGATGGTTTCATCAGGAAAAAATGATTTCACAAACTCTGGATAGATTGCGATGCTTGGATCAGGGAGATCAGGGGGTGGAGGATTATGCGTCCAAATACAACTTACTCTTGCAACATGTGTTGCAAGCGAATTGGCCTACTCAGGAGGTACTCAATGACTACTTCATTTTGGGGATGTCCCGAATCTACAGATGGCATTGGCCACAATGGATTTGACACAAACAACACTCACGATGGCTGCGGCACAAGCAGTATGACCAGGGGAGTCTCTGCATGGGAGGATAGCTAAGAACGGCAAATCCTTCAAAAGTAAAACCAAGAAGAAACTACCAAAATCTAAGTCGTCAGATGACAGCAATGAAGATTCGGACATGGGTAGCTCTAACAAAAGCTCTAAAGATACCAGTATGGAGGATTGTGATTCAAAAGCGAAGACAAAGACCCGACAAGCCTCGAAAGGGGGCAAGGGCACTCCGGTGGCTTATAGAGAAGGACCAATATCTAAAGGTGTGAAGGGTATCTGGTGCACTCACTATCGCGATCCTAGTCACTCCGCAGTCGAGCGTGCCCTTAATGTGAATTGGTGCGCGATTTGCTTGACTAATGCACACAACACAGTGGGATGCCACTATGATGGGCATGGCAAGAGAGCGATTGGTCAGCATAGTAGCAAGATGCGGGTGCGTTTTTTGTACAAGAAGAGCAACCACAACAATCGTTTCAACTACAACAATTGTTCCAACCACAACAGTCATTCCAATGAGGCAGGGGTGGCGGTGGCTGCAGACGTGGATGCGGAGACGGAGGTCATGGGCAAAATCGACCAAAAATCTGCCTGTTTTGCTTGGGCGAAGGCCATTGGTGGATTGAATGCTTGGATGCTCACGAATGGGATCGGCAACAAGCAAAGCGGCAAAAGATGACAAGCAAAATGCCCATCACTTCGATGGTACACATTGTTGATGATGATGCACTGGTGTGCCTGGAGATTAGCATAATCACCCGTGTTGGTACCAAGCTACGAGGGTCGACTCCCAAGAAAGGTGACAAGCTGTTGGATTGGCTAGCCCAGGAGCATGTACGATGCCAACTCTGCAAGTTGGTGATGGAGGAGCCACCATTGATGCAGCTGGCAGAGTCCGCAAAGATGCCCATTGGAGCACCTAAGGTGCAATTTGTGAAACTGGTTGTCCAACCAAATTCAGATCACAAGCCAAGTTCAAACATCATATACCAGGGAATGGCTCAAAGGTGGTCGAAGCGACTCCATTGTTGTTGGTAGCAAACCAAGCCAAGAAGCGGGCGAATTCTCCGCAAAGGAAGCTAGGGAGGCACTGATCCAAATCTCATTGGGAAGATTACTCAACCTGGTTCATGGATTCCACCAGCAATTGTTTCATTCCCTTCAGACGAAGTCCAAAACAAAAGAAGAGGATCTATGCCAAGCTTATTCGTCCCCAATACCGACAGTCCCTCTAACAGACATGAGAAGATGATATCTGCAAAAGCACAAGGGTGGACTTTTGCTCAAGTGCTAGTAGATGAAGGTTCGAGGGTCAACATCATCACATTAAAGACCTACCAAGAAATGGGATGGATGTCCTGGGAGCTGGTGCCATTCTTAATGGCTGATCAATGCCAACCACTTGGAATCTTAAGGGCCATTGTTTTGGAGGTGGCAGGTATCGCGTTCATGATTTCATTCGTGGTGCTCAATATGGAAGCCGCAACACCAAAGTATAGCATCGTCTTGGGTAGGCCTTGGTTGCGGCAAGAAAAGGTCAAGCAAAATTGGAAGCAGAACATCATTTTAGTGCAAAGAGGAAAGAAGAAAGTGTGGGTCACAATGGGAGTGGCGACACCTTTGGCGGATGTAGTATGACCCTTGTTGGCCGAGACGATGAACATGGGAGACAGATTGGAGGATGATGAGAGGAAGCCTTTCTTAAAGAAAATATCGAGTTAGTTCCAATATTCACCATCTATGTGGAGGGCATTACGAAAAGATATATGCATCAGAATCTTCTGGCAGGTTCAGCCACAGCACAGTTCTAGAGGAGATGACTGAGCCCCAGCAAGCAGTAGAGGATATGGATCTGCGGGATCTGCTACAGCAGGAGAGAGAGTTTGAGGAACGCATGAGCCAAGTCACGGGAGTGCAAGAAGATGCTCTAGATACGGTATATCTAGGGGAGGATGGGGCATCTAAACTAGTCAAAATTAGCACATTGTTGACGGCTGAATTCCGCAGTGAACTGATAGCCCTCTTGAGGGATTTTTTCGATGTGTTCACATGGAATTATGCAAATATGAAAGGTATAGATCTAAAATTTTACCAGCATCGGGTGAACCTCAAACCAGATGCGACTCCGATAAAGATACATCATTATCATATGAATCTACATGTGGCCAAGCAAGTGCGAGAAGAGTTGGAACGCTTGCTGCATGTGGGATTCATCGCACCGATCGAGAACCCGGAGTGGATTTTCTCGATTGTCAGTGTGTCGAAGAAGAATAAGAAATTCAGGATTTGTGTCGATTACCACAAGCTAAATGTGACCACTGTACCTGATCCCTTTCCTTTGTCGTATATGGATTCTATGCTGGACGAAGTGGCAGGGGCAACACGTGTACTTCTTCCTAGATGGGTATAGTAGGTACAATCAAATCAGGATGGCTCCAGAAGACCAGCCCAAAACAATGGTCATCACATCATGGGGGGTCTATGTTTGCACAGTCATGTGGTTTGGATTGCGGGATGCTCCCTCAACTTTTTAGCGAGCAATGTAGGATATTTTTAGCTCTTACTTGACAGATTTCATGCAGATTTTCCTAGATGATCTCAGTGTGTTCGAAGCATTCACTGAGCACCTTGAGCATTTGCGGAAGTGCTTCTTACAATGCAGGGAGGTCTCCTTCAGCCTAAATTTTATGAAATGTGGATTCGTCGTCTAAAGCGGCCGACTCCTAGGGCAAGTGATTTTGGCAGAAGGCATTGCGGTGGATCCGGAAAAAGTGGCAATAATCCTGTAAGCACCAGCTCCCCAATGACACCTAAGGAGTGCTTGCGCTTTTTGGGTTGAATTTGATGGCATGGCAGACATCTGCTGTTCCTGGCTCACATGGCAATTCCCTTGAATGCACTAGCTCATGTGGAACCAAAGGCATTTGTGTGGACCGCAAAGTGTGACCAAGCATACCGGCAACTCAAGATCCAGCTTTCCAAAGCACCAGTGTTGATGTCTTCAGATTGGGAGAAGAACTTTCATGTATTTGTGGATGCCTCGGATAGAGCTATTGGGAGTGTCCAGATGCAGGAGTGTGCGGATAAATGGTATCGCCTAGTCTACTATGCAAGCCGATGGTTCTCAACAACCGAGAAGAATTACTCTGTCATGGAGAGAGAAGGACTGGGCATGTTCTATTTCGTCAAAAAATTCTAGCATTATTTGTTGTGCCGACCTTTTGTATTCCATGTTGATCATTCTGCATTGTTATATTTGGTAAAACAGCAAAGTCTTATAGGTTGATTGGCACGATGGGTGTTGCTACTGCAAGAATATGATTTTGATGTGATTCATCGGCCGGGCTCGCAGCATGCGGTAGCAGATTACTTATCTCGACTGGAGTCTGGAGAACTACCAACGGGAGTGGAGGATGCGTTTCTTGATGTGGAGCTAGAGGCTATTTTTTGGGCGGATCCAATCAAGGTGGAGGTCAAAGTCATTCCAAAAGGCCCATGGTCATGGTATGATTAGATGCTCTCATTCCTGTCTACTAGCATCATGCCCAAGTACATGAATAGAGACCAAAGGAAAAAATTGGCATTGCGAAGCCGATCCTTTTAAGTATTCTTGGGTCAATTGTACCAGTGACATCTGACAAAAGCCCTGTTGGGGTGTGTTCAGCCCCATGAGTAGGAGGTGGTGCTGATGGAAGCCCATTGCGAGGTTTTGGGTGGTCATTTTGTGGGAGAAATAACTGCAAAGAAAATTTTGCAAGCAATTTTATGGTGGCCAACCATGCAAAAGGATGCCAGATGGTTTGCAAAGAGTTGCGATCTCTGCCAGTGGTTGGGCCAACCCACAGATCGTGATCGTATGCTACCTAACCCCATATTGCCTTTAGAGCCATTTTAGAAGTGGGGTCTGGATTTCATGGGTCCATTCAAGCCCGCAGGTACCCGCCACACAAGGAACTGTTACAATGTGGTCACCATCACTGACTATAGTACCAAGTGGGTGGAAGCTTGGGCTTTGCAGGATAATATCGCAAATTCAGTTGCAAAATGCCTATACCGCAATGTGTTCACTCAGTTTGGTTGCCCAATTGAAATCATCAGCCACCACGATAGGGGGACTCACTTTGTCAATAAGGTCATCAAATAGATGAATTCTTTCTATATGGTGATTCACAAGAAGTCTTCCCCCTACTATCCACAGGCTAATGGATTGGCTGAGTCTACAAATCATACTTTCAAGTGGATTATTTTGCTGTTGATCAATGAGCACCACATGGATTGGGATGAGAAGTTGTTGGTGGCACTATGGGCTTACCTCACAGCATTCAAGGTAGCCACTGGTTTGACTCCTTTCAAATTGGCATTTGGGCTAGAAGCAATTACGCCAATCAAGCATATTCTTCTGAGTCTATGGATTACAATGGAGGGCAAGCTCCTTCTACAAGAGTCTATGGTGTTCCAATTGGATGTTCTAGATCAGGTGGATGATATGCGATTGGAGAGATACTATTTGACTTTGGAGGTTCAAGCAAGGCAAAAGCGCATGGTGGATTTGGCCTTGAAGCAAAAATATTTTGAGCGTGGGCAATTGGTTCTTCTGTTCACTTGGGCGGATGCCAGGGAAGTTGAAATTGCACTGGTCTAGTCCATTCTGGATTTTTCATGATTGCATATCAACATCGTTCTATCTTGCAGATTTGCAAGGGCACGTACTTCCACATCTAGTTAATGGTTTTCGGCTTTGTCCATACCATCATGACAACAGTCTTTAGTGCCCATTTTCGATATCTAATGAGGCGTAGATTTCTTGGGTTGAGGTGGAGGTGGTAGATCAATCGCATGAGGACATGTGGCAAAAGGGTTTGAGGCATAATGATAGCAGTCTTCTACGAGGTCCTATCTCAGCCACCATCCAATACCTATCGTCAAGGTGGGGTATTGGCAATCTAGATTGCAATTCTTAAGCATTTGTTTGCATGTAACATTTTCTTGCTTGTTCTTCCTCATTGCACTTACAGTCCTCTTGAGCTCCTTCGCCTTTCAACTTTCATCTGCATTCAACACGCTTTCCTTCCTTCTACTTCGCATCGCTACAGGGATGGTTTCTTTCTTTACTTCCACTGGTCTACATTGATTCTCAGTCTATTGATGCTCGTCTTCAAATACTACACCTTCGGAGCTTCAGCACTAGAAGCACTTGATCTTCTTCTTTCTCTTTTTATCACAAAGAAGAAGGGTAAATATTCATCCAGTAGCGTTGGCACTTTGTGAGCAACTGGTAGCAGGTACTACTATTCTATAAGCCCATAAACTTCTGCCAAGTGCCTATCCCAATGCCTTTTCTTGGTGTCTACATGCTTTCCCATTGAATTGCACAACAATCCATTTTTTTTCTTAGCCAAGCCATTACATTGGGGATAGTATGGCGTGGACATGCTATGACTTTAATGACAACCCTCCAAACCAAGAATCAAAGCATTATACTCAGCTGCATTATTACTTGTGATACCTTGAAGCTCTTGTCCTCTTGCCCACACCTCTTGTCCTTCAGAATTCATCAAGACTATCCCCCTGGCTCCTTGTTGCATGAAGGACTAAAAGCCCCATCAAAATACAAAACAAGAGCTGTTGGTGGTGTATCCCTTTCATCTTTAATGTTCTCCTTACATTTCTTTTCTTCTCCTAGATCCTCCCGTCCTATGAGTAAATCTGCCATAGTGGACCTAGTGGTATTTTTAGTGACAAAAGAGAAAGAGAACTCTTGAAGCTCTAACAACCATTTTGCAAATCTCCCCCCAGGATTAGGCTTGTGAACTAGATATGCTAATACAGATTGAGAGGTAAGAAAAGTTCACGAATGCATAGGATAGAGAGAGTGGAATAATTCTTCCACTTGGGTGCCCTGATAGGTCTAACTAGCTTCATATTTCTAAGGTGACAATCACATTTTGGGTTCATTATGGCCTTAATTACCCAAGTTGCAGATAAATTTTTAGTAGCTAGGGCTATATGAATCACTCTTAGTCCTCCTCTTCCTTATCTTTGGTACAATAGGACCATCTCACCTTGGAGATTCTCGTGTCTCCCCCCCAGAGGAAGGACCTGAAGGTCTTGATGAATCCCTTAAGGAAAATTTCAGAGGGGACCCAATAGGATAGGTAGAAAATTGAAATATGATAAATGCAACAGTTGAGCACCAACCATCTTCCTGCAAGATTGGCTTGAAGGCCCCTCCATTTATCTAACTTCTTCTGAAATATGCCAATTTCTTTCATAGCAATATCAATCCCATAGGGATTCCAAGAAACTTGAAGACAGTTCCCATACTGACACTATGGCATCAGAGCCCCTTAAGGATTTCTTGTTCATCCCCATTGAGAGTAGGGATGCGTCAATTTTACGAGCAAAAACCTATGAGCACGTTTATCCAAGCGTGTTTTTCAAGAGATTTTTAAAAATGTTTTTCTTTAGGAAACATGGTTTTTACACTTTTATTTTCACTAGAACTAGATCCCTTTATCATAAAAATATACAGACTAGTCACTCATTCATTTTTACACAACATAATTTTCTTATTTAGAGACATCCCTTTGTACCCCTGTTATTACCTCAAAAAAGTGTTGATTCCTTTAAGAAACATTCCTCATAATCACTCTCAATGTAATAATACTATGCATATATAATTACTTATTAACACATTTATATCATATGGCAATATCTTTTTAGTGTTTTTATAGCATATTTATGGACATGTTTCTAAAGAAGTTTAAATTACTATAAATAAGTATTAACTTAGGCTTATATATCACTCTCATAAAATACATGTAATATTTAATACTATATATGAAAGATTTTCCAAAATATAACTCCATAGATGTGCTCAAATGGGGTGTTCCGATCAATTTGAGTGGTTGAATGACTATATTTGGACATTGGATATGAAAGTTATGTCACTTTTAAAAGTGTTGTCCAAGGTAGTTTCGCCAGCGAAACTACCTTGGGAGACTTGCTTCAAAGGGGTTTCGCTGGCGAAACTACCTCGATGGCTTGCTTCAATGAGTTTTCTTTGAAGAAACTCTTTCATGAAGATAGGTTGAGAGAGGGTTTTCAATGTCACCTCCTATTAAGTAAAAGTTGTAAGAAGGATCATAAGGGAATTTTCATAGAGAAGTCTACTCTACATGTGGGTTTCTTCAAAAGCCATCCCATTATGCTCTCACCATTCCTACAGATTCACCTAAAGATTTTTGTATAAAATAGGCATTGCTATAATACTTTGCATATTTCTAAGTGAAACTATGTTTTCTTCTGATCGATTTTTGCCATATTTATGCATAGTTGGAAGCTTTTTTTTTCCTTCGCTCGGACGCTCGGAAGATTTCGCTCAGAAAATGCTCGTCCCCTTGAGAGTAGCATACCCATTATTTGTGTGATTGATCTTGGATCTAGAAGCCTTGCAAAACATGTCCAGACATTTCCTGATGCATTCCACATCTTGTGTTGTCTTTCTAGGTGTGAGGGTGGTGTCATCTACAAATTGTTGGCTTACTAGTTGCTTGTCAGAGGCCGGTTCTATGCCTCTAAGTCCCCCTTCCTTGACCTGGTGTTTAGGCAGCCACCCTAGAGCATCTACTACAATTGCCAAAATCAAGGAGGTTAGAGGAAATTCTTATCGTATTGACCTCTTTAAATGGAAAGGATACAATTGCAAAAAGCAAGGGGGCTAGAGGAAATCCTTATCGGATTGACCTCTTTAAAGGGAAAGGCTAGCTCATTTCACCACCATTGATGCAAATTTTGGTTTATGCATTGGTTAGTAGGAGCTTCACATAAGAAAGAAAACGAGGCCCCAACCCCATATCCTCCAAGGACTAAATAATCAAGTCCCATTCAAGTCTGTCATTTTCCCTATCAAAATCTACCTGGAGGAAACATATGTCCTCTGTAGTCTCTTTGGCATATTCACATCCCTTTCATATATTGATAATATCCTCAAGGAGCTGTCTTCCCTTAATGAATCCTTTTTGTTCCTGTAGGGTCCAAGCATTCATCTTCTTTTGTACTTTAAAAACCAAAGATTTGGCAAAGATTTCATAGCTACAGTTAAGCATAATGAGGGGTCTCCAATGACAAAATATGAAGAGAGGAGAGGAGAAGAGTGGACATGAGGAGAGAGGGCACAGCTAGAGGAGAGCTAGAGCACACACCACAAATGACTAACTATAAAGTAGATTTAGTTAAAAATGTAGAATATATACAAACCCTTTTAGGGTTAGGGTAAGGGCATCTAACCCTTTCCTTTATAGCACTCTATTGGGTTAGTGCTATGCACAATATTGAACGCATGATGTTGACATGGTTTCTCAACACCTTCCCTCAAGATCAACAACATGAAGTAGGCCTTCCCTCAAGATGATGATTCTGGGGAATCAAAGAAGGACTGAGCATTACATTCCATGACACTCATTTAATGGGAATGTCCTTCCTTTGCATCAAACCAAGAGCTTGTTGGTGCTTCTCGAAAAGATATTTGCCAAGTGGTTTGGTAAAGATGTCTGCAACATTCTCTTTGCTATCACAATGATGTAGTGTGATGTCACCAAGTAACACTCTTTCTCTAATGTACTTCTCTCTAACATCATTGTGCTTGGTCTTGGAGTGATATGCTAGATTCTTGACCAAAGTAACACTCTTTCTCTGATGAAGTTCTCTTTGACATCAATGTGCTTGATTTTGGAGTGATATACTAGATTCTTAACCAAAGTAACACTCTTTCTCTGATGAAGTTCTCTCTGACATCAATGTGCTTGGTCTTGGAGTGATATACTAGATTCTTGACCAATGCTTGAGTCGATTGATTATCACAATATATTGTTGTTGGCTTTGATTCATCAAAGTAATGTGTTTTTTATGATAGTCTTCTGAGCCATATAGCCTCACATGCACTTGTAGTGAGTGCCCTATATTATGCTTTAGTTGAAGACAAAGAAACAGTCGGCTATTTGTTTGACAACCATGATATAGCACCTTGACCAAGGAAAAATGCATATCCTTGTGTGGATCTCCTGGTCTCATGATCTCCTACATAGTCACTGTCATAGTATCCATGCAACCTTGGATGACTTCCTCTGTATTCTATTGCAAACTGTCTTGTACCTTAATATATCTCAATACTCTTTTGTCTGCATTCCAGTGAGGCTGTTTTGGATTTTTCGTAAACTGTGCAAGTGAGCTTACTGCATTACAGATATATGCTGTGTGATAGTCAGATATATACAAGATCCGATGAGCTACTGGTAGTACCTGTTAGTTTCAAAATGTGTTCCATGGGAGTGGTTGCAATCTTGCAATCTGCCATATGAAACTTCTTCGGTTGTCAACATATTTTAGCTGACTCATGAAGGTGATGTCTGAATCTCTCCATAACTCAATTCCAAGACAATAGTGCATAATTCCAAGACTTTCATGTCAAACTCTATAGATAAGTCTTGTTTCAACTTTTTGATAAAGCTATCATTGCTTCTGGTCACAATCAGATCATCTATGTATAAAAATGCAATAGTAATGTCTTTCCCTTGAACTTTGTAGTAGAGAGTATGATCTGCATTGGATTTCATGTATCCCAGATTAGAAAAATACTTGTTGATTTAGTTGTACCAACTTCTAGATGTTTGCTTTAAGACATAGAGGATTTTCTTCTTGAGATGGCAAACCTGATTCTCTTTTCTTGGTTCATCATAACCTGCTGGTTGTTGTTGCATGTAGAATTCCTCGTCTATGTAACCATTGAGAAAAGCATTCTTGACATCTAGCTAGTACACATTCCATCTATTGAGTGTTGCTAGTGGTATCAAGAACTACATGGAATCCATCTTTGTTACTGGAGCATAATTCTCATCAATGATCATAGTCTTGACTGTACTGCTATGCAAATCCTTTTGCAACTAGTCTAGCTTTGTATCTTTTGATGCTTCCATCTAGATTATACTTCACTTTGTAAATCCATTTGTTTGCTATGGCCTTCTTTCCTGGTGGAAGGTCGCATAATTCCCAAGTATTGTTCTTGTACAAAGCTTCCATTTCTTCATTCATAGGAGTTTGCCATTCTGGCTTGTCAACTGCGTCTTTGAAGTACACTGGCTCTTCTATAGCCATGATGGTAGTCATAAGAGCATAGTTGGTGGTTTCAACCTAAATTGCTTTGCCTTTCTGAGCATATGTCAATCTGGTAGGTCGTCTGATCTCCCTAGTAAATCGTCTGAGTTGATGTTGCTCTTCTCGAGGTGTCTCTGGCAATTCTTACTTTTCTTCATCAACCTTTTTCTATAGATGACTGTGTAATCGGTGTGTCCATCTCCTGTGTATTTGATGTTTTCCATTCCGATTCCATATCAAAGATTACATACTTGTAGATGATGACCTTTCGATTGATGGGATCATACAACTTGTATGATTTGCTTTCTTTATACTAGACAACCATGATGCATTGACTTTGAATCCAATTTTTTGCAATAATCGCCATGTATGTGGGTATATGCTATGCAACCAAATATGCAGAGATGCCCAATGCATGGCTTGTGTCTAGTGAATGCTTAATAAGTTGTCATACCCTGAATCAGTTTGGTCGAAACGATTTAGTAAGTAGTTTGCTATGGCAATTGCTTCTGCCCAATACTGATTTAGAACATGCTTCTCACTGAGCATTGCTCTAGACATTGTCTACTAAAGTACCGTTCTTCCTTTCAAGTCTTGCATTCTGATGAGGAGTATCTGCACATGTGAATTGTCTTCAAATGCCATTACTTTTGCAAAAGTTTATTAATGCAAAAGACATGTACTCACCTCCTCTATTTGATGTTATGACTTTGATCTTTCTTCCTATGTGGATTTCTACCATGGCTTTGAATTCTTGAAATCTGGAAAAGACTTTAGATTTCTCTTTCAGAAAGTAGACCCAACAATATCTACTGTAATTGTCGATGAAAGCCAAGTAGTAAAATGAACCATCAATGCTGCGGATCTAGGCATAACCCCATACATTTGTCTGTATCAAATCAAGAATAGCTCTAGCTCGAGAGGTGCTTCTACCAAAATTAGTTCACTTTTGTTTACCAAAACAACATGCTTTGCCAACTTTTCCAAGAAACTGAAGTTTAGGAATTCCAATTGCCATATTCTGATTTCTGAGCTCTATCATGATCTTGAGTACCTTAACAAACTTCTAAGAAACTAGCAAGTGTTCACAAAAACTCTTATGTGAAAAAATCAAATTTTCATATAGTTGGAAGCTGTTTTGCATGAATTAGAAGGTTCTAACTCACATTACATTCAACTTGGTTTCTTGTGAACACGATAATCTTACATACCTAGATGAATCCCGGAATATTCCCAAACTCATCCTCTAAAAACACAACATAGTGCATTTTCAATCTCATGATAGTAATTCATAAGATTGAAAACCATAAACTCCATCACGTATAGTAGGGACTAGCTACTATGACATCCCCACGGACGTCATGAGCGCCCAACAGCGGGTGTAGACCATAGTATAAAAACATGCTCTCACACATACAAATCCACACACCCACACATAGTTTGAGCATCCATTTATACAAAGTCTTCATACTGAGTTTCTCTCGACACTCCGGAGGAAAAGGGCACACTCAACCATGACGAAGGCTAACCCGATAATCTTAGGAGGAAAGGACTTTGCTATAGTGCTTTTTTATGTCTCTCACACACACCACCACAACTACGAGGGACACACTACCCACTACGAGGGGCACGTTGCATGTGGCCTACTTTGACACGCAACAAGTTCTTTTTCCCATGCAACAAGGGAAAACAATCATAGGCAACCTGTGCCACCTGAACATGTGCATTGGAGTCCACGCCTTAGATGCATTCAATACACCATACGGCCTAGATGAATTTGATACACCATGGGCGAGCATGGAGAACTCCGAAATCTCCTGAGCTGCCCATGACAAAGTTAGGAACTTCTGGCAGCTGCGTTAAGCTCTGCCACTTTGCAGGAGTGATGTTTGATGAGCTTAGCTGCCTCAATATCTTGCCTGGACACCACAATCTGGTATCCGTCGCTCCATTCCTCCATCCCTTCAGGAAACAGCTGCCATATCAGAGCTCCTCCTGCTGCTCCTCCCCTGCACGCCGACTCATACAGGCTTTCGTACGTTGCCGCCATCAGACTTTGCCTTTTGCTTTCTGTGTACCCAGCCTTCTTGTCTGAGATCCCGAACTCTGCTAACAGCACCGGCATGTTGAGCTTCCGGCTGCAGCAGTCCTCCAAATGTGCTTGTATCCACTTCTTCATGAAATTAATTTGTTGCTCTATGCTCGCGTCGTTGCCCAGCCTTCGTGATTACAAGAAATTTGGTTAGCAATTTAAGTCTCCGATGCCGATTAGTGATGCCCTACTGACAAATTTAGTGTGCGTGAACTTGGTGAACTTACCAAACATCCGGATAGGCGTGCACCGAGGCATAGTCAATCCCAGCAACTCGATGATTTCTCAAGAAGTCAGTGCCCAATCGCTCACAGTAAGAGTTGGGATTAGCAGATAGCCTGTTGGGGCTTGAGGGACCGTAAAATCCTTCTACACCGACCTCCAGAAGGTGCTTGGGATCTATGGACTTCACATAGGCTGCCATCTCCTCAATCCACGCCTGTCCAATGTCCGATAGATGCACTCAGTTTTACGCCATATAGCCTTTGTATGAGAATTTATTGAAATCGTCTTCCGGATTCGGTCACCTGGAGTGCAGTCCCACTTGGATCGCTGTCACATTGAGGTTCGTTCATGAGCTCCCAGGAAAATATTGTTGGATCGTCCTTGTAGGCTACCCCAGTTCTGGTGTTAACTCTTGTAAGTATCGTCTGTAAAAAAATGGGACACGTTAGATCATTCTGCCCGACATTGCCGCAGAAACAGAGCTCGTAGTTGTATTTGCTCTTCTGCTAATGCTCCAAATGCAGGAAAACTAAGGGGGTAACACTGCAAACAAGGATTGTGAGCAGTGCAAACGAGATCTGAACTACCCAACTAATTGTGTTACCTTAACGTGGTTCTTGTAGAGTTGTTTGACAGTAGGGTCCGTGAAGAACGAATCCTCAGACACCAGAGAGAGGCCAGCGTCGCGACCCCATTGGACATACTGAGCTTTACCACCGTAGTCATGCCAATTGTTGCAAAAGCTAAGGATCAATCGAATGCCTGTTCGTTGAGCTTCGGAGAGCACACAATCGAGTGCCTGGAACAGATCTATATGTGATCACTCTTAAGCCATGATTGGTAAGACGAGATAAGCAGAAGGGGATTATAGTAGGCAAAGTAAGCAAGATGTAGAGTGTAGAACCGACCTGGAAAACATGGTGATCGTAAGAACCGGGAGAAGGTTGGAGGGAGTGGTAGCCAGGGCCGTCGTTGAAGGCCCAAGTGCGGCAGACAGTGAGGCCAGAGGAGGCAGCGTCGCGAAGGAGGGTAGAGGCTTTGGATCTCGAAGGGAGATCGACGCTGATAGCCATGAGGAAGTAGGCGTTGAAGCCATGAACGTAGAAAGGGTGCTCATCCAACACAAACTGCGTGCCCCTCGTGCTGACAAACGAAGCACCATTAATTGTCTTTGCCATCATCATTGCCTGTGCTCCTTCCCTCCTACCTCATAGTGTTTCTTCCTGCTTTTTAAAGGTCGTGTGGTGCTTCTGGCTTTGGTTGAGCTCCTTGGGGATCACCCCACACGCACATCCTCCCGTGTCACCTCGAGCCGAAGCCACGAGGTTGCACCGGATCTCCCGCCATCTCTGAACTAGCCTTGCAATGCTTGAGTTACTGCACCTCCATAGTGATTGTAAAGCACGGGGATGTGCTACATCGTTATCCAATGCTCATCCAATGCTACTAGCTTACATGGGGAAGTTCTCTTACAACACGGCTCCCCTCATGCTTCCCAACACCCGTGATGTCTTATGACCCTCTCTCCTCAACCTCCTTAGATGGGCACTCCCTACCCACACTTCCAAACAATTCAATATGTCCTCACCTTGAACTCAAAAATGTATTAATTAGTGGAAGATTCAAAGGGGAGGGGTGGAAAGGAAAGGTGACCCATTCTCAATTACATAAAGTCGAAGGACTTACCACCGTGAGTAGGTCCTCCAATTGAAAAGGGTCATTGTTTGCTTGGGTGTAGCAATTTTTGGTGAGGTTCAGGGAATTTTCTGTATATAGGTATCTTGCATGACCCATAACTTATGCATTACTCAATGGAATTCGGCAAACTTTATCTTCTATAGTACACATTCCAAACTTGAATATGAGACCAAAAAATTATGGAATAATGATTTGCAACGAGATCGTAAAAGCATTACAAGTGCTATGTTGCATGTGAAGCATGCATCTTGAAGACTATAGGATATAGCAATTTATTCAATAAGATCATAATTTTATTTCATATATACATGCCACCAAGTAATCATTCAAAAGAACACTCCCTGAGCTTCTCCTCAACCCAAGGACATACCTAAATTAGAACATTAGGTATAGGTTAACGAGCCTCCAATGTTGTGCTAAAGTGATGCACACCCATTTGATGGCACACTCTATAACTTTTTTTGGATTTGTTGAAAACCAAAATGGATTGAAATTTTGGAATCCAAACTAGTGGGACTACTGCATGGTGGTCTTAAAACATTGATAGTTATTCCAGACTCCCAACTATCTTATCAACCTCTCTACAACAAGCATCTCCCATCTCTTGAGGCCAGTCTACTACACAATGGCAGACCTTTTCACACACTCGGATTACACACACTGCTTGCTTGACTATGCCTACTTATATGCCCATAGTAACTCCTCCTTTCACTGGGGGTCCTCTTCATCGTGGTCTTTACGGTCTATACATCTTCATGCCTCTATCATGTCATCCTGTCAAAAGAAACATACATCATGAGCTTAACAAGTACCTCAAAGGAGCAGGAAAAACAATAGCTAGGGAAATTAATATTAATCGTCTGTGCCGACTCCAAGTAATACACCTACCAGCGAAGCATATCCTCCTTGCAACTATTTTCCTCCTTCTTCTCCGGGTCTGTTTCCATGAGGATGCCATCTAACATCATTTTTAGATAGAACAAAAGAATTCCAAAGTCTTTTGTGTATGCCATAGATTCGCAGTAGGTGGATCGGTGTACAGAGTTTTGGGTCTAGATTTCATATTGGGCTCTTAGTTATGTCTGCACTATACTTAAATAGGGAGAGAGTTCATTGAGCCCGACCTTCTCATTCTTCAGTCTCATGTTAGGTATCTAATTGATTTTTTTTGTCTCACATTGGTTGTCTAATCGAACTCTTTCATCTCATATTAATTCACTAATGAAAATATTTCAGTCTCACATTAGTGATCTAATCGAAATCTTTCGTCTCACATTACTTGTTAGATCAAAATCTATTGTCTCATTATTATCAACGCACTAGCGTGGATCAAAGGACACTATCTAGTCACATAGCTGAGAAAACATTGCACAAGTAAACTCTGGAGAAGATTAACAATTCAATAAATTACACACAAATTGCATAGATTACAATCTCAAAGACTCCTTTACTTTATATTACAACTCAAGGACTCCTTGTTGAGCTCCCTGATTGCAGGCTTGGCCCTCCTTGCTCCTTTCCAGAATGGGGCTAGTTCCTTCCTGCAGGGGCCCAACCCTTCCCTTCATGCCGCTTCCTCTTTTCTTGATTTGGGCTTCGTGGTTGTAGGCTCAGCCCTTCTTGCTTCTTCCCTTTAGGCTCCTCTTCCTCGCAATTAGGCTTGATCTTGGCCTTCTTCAATTTGAGCTCCTTGTCTTTTAGATCTTTTTCCCAAATGGCAAATTGAGCTGTAGCATCTACTTTCTCATTGTAGATAGCTATAGCAGGTAGGCAATGGCAAATGGCATCCTCTACATAGAGATTTTGTATGCACAAACACTCCAAAGCAAAAAACACGTATAGGGTGGTAGCACGTAGGCCATCAAATACAACAGTCATCTATGATGGGGGTATGGCAGACCATGCATTTCGTACCATGCTGATAGTAGGATAGGCATTCAATTTAACTATTGCAGCCATCAATACCACAGTTGCAAGCCCTAGGTGCATGCAATTATCTTTGAAGGCATAGAATAACAGTGTGAAAAATCCATATTATGAGTCATCTACTTATCGTATTGCTCAAACATCCCTTTGAGGGTAGATGCCATCAGGTGCATTACAATTCTAGTGGATTGAGATGATAATTGGGATTTGTCATCCATGTAATTCTTTAGGTTGGTTAACACGCTCTTGGAGATCGCCCTTGAGAAAGATACATCACATCCTTTCAGTTGCTCTACTACTGCTTGAACTTGCCAAAACTTGCAAGTTCCTCTCGTATCAGGAAAGAAGTGAATGGTCTTCTTCAGCACATCTTGGAGTTCTGTTGGCAAGCTCAAAATCTTGACTCCACCATCTTTATAAATCTAAGTGTTGGGGTATAAGTCTAGAATATCATGTCTCTTTGCTGCTTCTCAAAAAAGTATGCTTGCAAATTGCCTCCAAAAATTCCTAGAGCATTTTCAATAACGCTTTCATTGATGGTAATTTTTTGAGCTTGACAGACTACGTTCACCTCCTGTACCAACCTGGTGCAGTTTTGGAGAGCATCCAAATTGGTAAGATTGTGTGAGGAGCTTCCGGACTATGCAGGGTCCATTACAAGAGGGGATAAAAGTTGCAGGAAGAGTACAAGGGAGATAGAAATGGTCAAGCGGGATAGAAGATGAAATAGTGAAGGAAATGGAATAGTGGAGGCTTGAGTTTGCAGTCCAATTGCAAGGGAGAAACAAATGGTCGAGAATGATAGAAGATGAAGCAATGAAGGAAATGGAATAGTAGTTTGTATCCCAACTACAATGTTAAGGTGAGAGCCACCACGGTGGTTGTAGCCTGACTACTATCAAGGTGAGAGACACCACGGTGACCCAAATTTTGAATAATTCCAGGCAGCAGTACTGACTTGCATGGTAATGAATGATTAGAGGTGATGGCATCTAAGATTCCCAACCACGTCTGTGGTGGTGGCTAAGATCCCACCAAATTGGCAGTTAATTACCAGCCATCGTAGTGGCCTGCAATTATTTAACTTCCAATTACCACCACCGGGCTTGCATGCAAGATTACTACAAGTGTAGTAAATTGCCAGTCACAGGGCTTGCATGCTCAGGAGAGTACTAGAGTGCATGGTAATGAGGGATTAGAGGTGATTAGGCTTCATAATTTACTTTTGTGGGAATTATTGCTTGATGGTGGTGATTGTCATCAACCATGTCTAACGTGGCTACGATTCCATCGTGCCACCGCTCACCTACCACAGTACTTTAGCATGCATGATCACTATGAGTGCAGTAAAAATTACCAGTCACCAAGCTCGCATGCTTAGTAGAGAACTAGAGTGCATGGTAATGAATGATTAGACATGGTAATGAGCGATTATAGCTTCATGATTTACCTTTGTGTGAGTTACTGCTCGATGGTGGTGGATCTCATCAGCCACATCTATCGTGGCTAAGATTCCATTAGGCTGACAGTTAATTACCAGCCATCGGAGTGGCACTACATGGTGTCTTCTTCATGATTACCAACCCATCTGGGGGATTCCACAGGAGGAATTAGAGGTGATTAGGCTTCATGATTTACTTATGTGGGAATTACTACCTGATGGTGGTGGCTGTCATCAACCATGTCTAATGTGCTACGATTCCACCATGCCACCGCTCACCCACCACCATGCATTAGCATGCATGATCACTATGAGTGCAATTAAAATTACCAATCACCGGGCTCGCATGCTCAGTAGACAACTATAGTGCATGGTAATGAGTGATTAGAGCTTCATGATTTACCTTTGTGGAAATTACTACCCAGTGGTGGTGGCTCTTCATCAGCCATGTCTGTCATTGGCTAAGACTCCACCTGGCTAGCAGTTAAGTACCTGCCAGTGAAGTGGCACCACATGGCGTCTTCATCATGATTACCAACCCGTCTAGGGGATTCCACCATGGTGGCCTGCAATTAATATGGATGGAGCCCCGGGCTCCAGCCATTGTGGTGGCTCAAACTTTATTTGGCATTTTACTACATTGCTCTGATCCGCCCATGCTCTACTACTTTTCTCCACACACTCTTCTACTTTGCTCCACACCCCTCCTCTAGCTCTTTTCTGCCCCTGCTCTACTTTGTTCCACACTCCCTTCTCTAACTCTCGTCACTGCATCTACTCCCCTATTCATCTGCTACTCACCCACTCATCTTCAGCATGCCTACTACCACCCCCCCTCAATGCTCTGTAATCTCAATAATATCTGCCTTCTCATATTAGGTGATTGCGTTGCACTCACCTGGAGTAGAAATGCTAGCACTAGTGGAGACCCTTCATTCCCACAGGCGATTCCCCACACATCTGAATGTCATCACCTTAAATGACATGCTCACAGAGGACCTCTTTATGGCTATGCTGTATGGGTTCCCCCTAGATGTCGACGAAGGCCTCGATATTTTCAGAGCAAAGTACTCTCAACTTGCTTGGGGGTCCGTAATTTGAGTCTTGGCAATGTGCATGGTCTTCGGCCTCTCCATCGTATCCTCCTTTGGCTCCCTAAAAATTTTTAATACAACAAGCTAGATTGGTAGAAAACTCTCCAGGGCAAAGTCCTAAGTCAAAATTTTGTCTTCCAAAGGAAGAATGGCACTAGTCTTTTCTCCTCTTACAAAGACAAATGTTTTTCTCAAGTCAATGCATGGGGAGAATGGCACTAGTGCCATTCCCCTTTTGAAAGATGGGATATGCAATTCTCCATAGGAAAGCCGAATTCACATGGAGAATGGCACCAATGCCATTCTCCATAATCCCACATGGAGAATGGCACTGGTGCCATTCTCCCCCCGCTACAAGGACAACTTTGTTGGTCTTATGAAATTCTGAGGAAGTGACTTAGGGTCTTCTATGCAAGATGTCGGCTCTCTCAGCCTAGTAAAGTGGTGCATCAAGCAGATTACCTTACTTGAAGGAAGCCCATTGCAACAATATGTGCCCATGGACCACGTTGCTGGTATAGATGAGTTGGTCAATGATCAAATGTTGAAAAGGGATGATCCAACATCAAAGAAAAGAAGGTACACTTTCATTAACAGGGTGCCTAATCAAAGAGAGCCTCCAACACGATGTACAAAATGTCACTAGATTCGGTGCAGCAGTTTTCTTCCATCGATTGTTGTGGGAGTAGGTGTCGCCAACATGCAGAGCGAGATCTCTTAATGAATCTAAGGAAGAACTTTTGGGGCAGCTCCTTGGAGTCTCGTACAAACTTTATAAAAAGTATGTATGCATAATCCATGATAAGATGGACCAAAAAAAGACGGCAATTCCAAGACTTCGGGTGAGGTCCAAGGATATCGATTCTGTATGGCAATTATAGGTTTCACTCATTGGAATGATTACCCATGGGCATGGAAACGGTCATTATGGACACTTCACCCTCAATGGTTTGTGGCCATCTGATCCCAACCTGACGATTGGATTGCTCTCAATTTGTTTGCGCAACCTCGAGAGGATGGATATGCATGACCTTGGAGACCTTGCTACCAATGGGATTCCTAGAAGCAATGCTCACCTTTTGAATGCTCTATCTTCAAGAAATGCTTTGGACTCCCATTACAATTCTAAAGGTGCACATGTTTCCACAAGTGGAGCTAGCTTGTCTGAAAATGTAGATGTCACGATCACAAATGCAAATCTAGAAACTGTATCGGAAAGTAACCCGAAGTCTATCACGGAGGCCATGACAACTTCCATTGCAAGGGCTACAGACACATGTATGAATTTTTTTCCGTCAAATATAAGAGAAGACCCACCTTCTTTAGAGGGGAGTGTTGCTATTGAGCCACCATTCCAAAAGTTGCCAGAGAACTTGCTACTCCAACTAGATAATTGTGGATCTGAGAACAAAAATAGATACTTGTTTGCATACCTTTCTCTTCTTGTAGCAAGGGGCATTTTCAAGACAGTTCAATTGGGCTTCTTGATGGTAGGGCACACACATGAGGACATTGATGCAATGTTCAGCAGGTTTTCTGAGAGCTTGCGGGTGGGACAAACATTCACTTTCTCGCATCTAATGGATACATTAAAAAAATGCACATCATCTTCACCGGCACCATTTGTTCTTACACGGGTTCCTAACTTCAAGGATTATGTGGATAGCTACCTATGTGATGGGCAAGAAATGCTAGTTGGACATGCAAAGCCATTACAATTTCGATTTTACATGCAAGGTGACATACCAATGATGCAGTACAAGGTGCATCCAAAATCACCGAATTGGATGCCCATTGAAGGGGGAATTGAGCTATGGAAGAAAGATAGTGAGGGTCGATCATTGTTGCCAACAGGTTGTCTGGATATACTACCAATGGTTGCATTTGTGAGAGATCACTTGCAAGTAATATCAGGGATAAAGGATTACATTAAGTTTTGGGAGAGATGTGCAAGTGGAAAGAACGCATCCTATGAGTCCTACGTTAGGCCAATGATAGACTATTGGAAAACCATGATCGGTGAGCTCGAACAGGAAAACATCTCAGAGATAGGAGTGTACAGAGAGTTTTGGCCAAGAACACAATCTCTTGATGAGGAGGATGATATAGATGCTTGCATTAATGATTTCCAAGGCTATGAGGAATGGAATGATCACTATTGTGGGCCTCTAAAAGGTAAGCTGAGGGAAGAGTTTAGACCAATGGTGGATGTTAAGCAAGGTGACTTCGTCTTGGTGAGGCCATCAGATCCTATATACCCCATATGGCTTGGGGTTGCCATATCAAGTGCCGAGATGGATGCTGCTTCTCCTAATTTCAAGAGATTATTAATTCAGTATTGGGCACCATTAGTTAAGAGAAAGGGGCTCAGTGATGCAGATGCCTATGTTGATTGCTGGAACAAGTATTGGGCAGAGAATAGCTTGGATCCACAGGTATGGGAGTGTATTGATGCAATTGTCTGGTCATGGACATCAAAATCCATAAATAGACCCAAGAAGATCAAGATTCAAGATTCCACAGAGCGTATGTATCAAAGCACAGGAGAGCTTGCTTGGTATCAGAGCATAGAAAATGGTGTCGATTTTCTCCCTCTTAATCTCCCAAACTTCCATTGTAAGGTGTGTTCTCATGTGATGTTTCTCAATTGTTGTTATCTTGTCAATGGGTATTTGCATATTATTAATATGACAATTTTTAGAAGCTGACCTTCACCAACAACTGCTTTGTTTCTAGTGGAACTCACTATGCATGGTGTTTGTTAACACCACCAACTGGTGTTTATTAACACCTCAAGTAAAATATACATGTTGTCCCTAGACGGTGTTTATTAACACCACCAAATACATGATTTTCAAACTCTGCCACAAATGCTTTGTTCCGGTTTTTATACGCAATGAACTGTTTCACAACCAATGAAGGTTTTCATAATCATTGGAATTCCAAATATTAGCTTATTCAATATTGGTAAAATTCCCACAATCAATGCACTTTATCTAATACTGTGTTAAATTCTTCCTTGAGGCCACCGATGTGGTAGCCATGATGGTTTTTCTTAAGGGTGGAAGGGGAGAAGGAGAGAGAGAGAGAGAGAGAGAGAGAGAGAGGTTTTTTTTAATATTTGGACGACCAAATGGTCTATGAGACTAAAAGAAACCTGATACAATGAGATGAGGGGTGGAGCAACTAAGTGGACATTAACACCCATGATGAATACCCAAAAAAAGGCCCATAATCATGAGAGAGAGAGAGAGAGAGAGAGAGAGAGAGAGAGAGAGTCACACACTTACCTCCTTTGTTTTAAATCCCTCTGGCTGATGTGCACTCTCTAGCCAATGGATGCTTCTTCATTGTCTACCATAACCATCCCTACTAGAAATCTTGAATAAAAGCTTGAACAAAAGCTCAAATGAAAGCTTGAATGGAAGTATGTTCTCTACTAGAAAGGAAATCTTGAATTGCCTTCAGAAGTTTGGAAACCTGGAAGGAAAGCTTGAACAAAAGCAAAAGAAAAGGCTTGAATGGATGTGCCCTCTCTACCAGAAAGGAAAGCTGCCATCAAAATTTTAGAACTTGAGTGAGAGATTGAAATCCATAATGAAAACTTTGGATTATTTTTTCAAAGTGCAAAACTTGTAATGAAAAGATTTGGATTTGAAAGTAATTAATGATGGTGTCTCATGCGTGTGCATAGAATTTTGTGTATGCTTTGACTCGACATCTAACTAAAGCATATTAATAGCAAAGTACTGCATTGTTGCCAATAGTACCTACACCATAGCATGCTTAGACCCAACTATAAGCTAAAATTCTATCCGCTTTGGGGGAACTTACTAAAGGGAAACAGGCTTTATGGTCAGTTGTCTGCAAGCGCATGCCCTATGGTCCATTTGGGTGTCTAGGAATGCTTTACAATTAAATTAACTCAATACTAATGCTGAAGCTATTTTCTTGGATGGTTTTAATCAAAATAGCATAGGTTGGCCTAGGCTATGAGGATTTTCAACAAAGACCATGACTAGTTGTTAAAGACCTTGAAGATCATGAATGTTTTTACACAATGCTTTCAAGAAGCCATTTTATTTTTAGTCTATCTCCATGGTTGGGCCATCATTTGTCAATATTGGCATTAAAAGTTGACCCTGAGATGGTCTCTATGGTGATCAACAAAAAACACTTGGCATTCCATGCCAACATGGACCATCCATGATCAAAAAGTTTTACAGTGACCAATGGTATGCAAGATATGTCCTAGCAAATTGATTGGTGATTTATTGTCCATCTTACCCTACCTTACTTGCATTGAAAAGTGATAGTGCTATTTTTCAAAAAGGATAAACAATATATTATATACGGTTGTACTAGGGCTCATGTCTATAAATTGGTTGCAACACACAATCTTTCCTTAAGATTGAGTGTCAACCAATGGGCACAATTGTAGATACTCTAATCTATGTATCATAGTTGTAACACATTACCAAAACCAAGGTAACATGTCAACTTAGGATCACAATGCTACAATGTCTCTAAGTTGTGACACATTGTCTCAATATAAGACTAAGTTCCAAGTTGAAAATATGTAAATATGCATGCTCCTACATTTTCAGAAGTGCAACACACAATCCAAAATAGGCTAGAGTGTCAACTAACATTAAAAAATCTTAAATACATAAAGCATTTGTAACACATAATGTGTCACAGTTGCAACACTCTACCCAAAATGGTGTAGAGTGTCAAGTATGACCATGACAAAGAACACATAATATGAATTGGATTTAGTGCTAGATAGGACATATAAACATGCAATAAATTTCATAATTTCACAAAATCAAATTGCAACACACTCCTATTGAAAGAGTTGAGTGATAGCTAGATTTGTATAGAGCTTAAAAGAAAAATTCTAAGCACATCTAAAATTTCTCTCAGACTATAATACACAAGAGAGTTGAGTGGTAGCTTGGGTTTTAAAAAACTTAAACCTCAAATGTTATTTAACATTGAAGAACTATGGAAACACATGCATAATTTAACTAAAAATGTAACACACAACTCTTGAGAGAGTTGAGGGCTAGACTAGGTCTTTAAAAACTTAAAATACCAATAAATTTTAACAATAAAGAATTATGCAAGCACATATAAAATTTAAATCAGATTGCAACACATAACTCTTAAGAGAGATGAGTGCAAGTATGAGATTTTAAAAAAATCTATAGAAACTCTCCTAAGAAAAGGCAAAAAGGCTATTTTAGAAACTTGCCTAAGAAATAAGTAGTAGGCTCTATGAGGGATGGTGTGCATGTTGGTAGGAGAGCTAGCCAAGCTACAGGAGAGGAGGGTGTATTCATGCAAACAAGGAAAACACATGGCCGTGCTTGTTATATATGCTACACTTTATTCATATGGATAAATCTACTTTGTTCATACAAATAAAGCTATGTATGAACAAAGCTACTTCTTTTGTAGGAATAAAGCTTATTCATACAAATAACATGGAAGAATTGTTTGATTCCTTTTAAATTATTAAAGACAATATTTTTTATTTTTTTAAATCAATCTAATCAATTCATCTTAGTATATGATCGCTTGCACTTGAGCCATACAACAAAAAATATTTTTCATTGTCCTCTAAGACATTTGCATTAGGATATTGAGAAGTACGGGCCTAATGTTGAACCTTGTTATCCTAGGGTCAACATTTAATTTTGATCATTGGAAATGTTTGGAGGTTGTTTTGATTTTTATTTTTATTTTAATAAAGTGTTGTTTTTTATTTGAATTTTATTGCCCATTAGTTTGCTTATTCATGCATTTAGGTCGGCAACGGCCTGAAATGTTGCAATAATTACAGCTACCTATATTTCCTCTCGGATGTTTGTATTAGTACTTATGTCCTTTACCATGACATCATCTTATTCCACCTCTTATGTAAGGAGCATGATGCTAATGTGATGAAGATGATGAAACCTAGTAATTTTCGGACTCTTTGCTAGGGCTATCTAAATAGTGGCCATGAATTAGTTTCATTAAGAGGTGAAACTTTCATATTGGTGTCAAAAATTTGTATGCACCAATGAAAACAAATATTTGAAACATTCACTAGGATTTGAAACTTTTATGCTAAAATCGTTAAAGCTCCTCCAAGATTTACATCCTTTCTTTCAAACTTTGAAAGAAAATATAAAAAATCATACTATGTTTTTGTCCATATTGTGAAACTAAAACACTAGATTTACAGACTTTTGCCCATTTTCTATATCAATTATAAGTATATCTTCTACAAAAACATCCATGATACACCCTCTAGCATTATCTCTTTTAGAATTGTTTTGACTTACTGTCTCTTACCCATCGTAAGTTTATTCCTCTTAGTAGAGAATGCTTGGTATGATTCTTTGAAGTTCATGTAGTAAAATAATATCTTGCATAAGAATGTTGGAGATTAGTTCAAAGGTTGGTAGATCATCTCTAGTGACCATGTCTATCACAAAGTGATCATAATCCCTTCATAATCCTAGACAATACCATTTGAGGCAATCTAAACTAGCAAGTTATGATATTTTTTCTCAAAGAATAGATATGGAATAGAGAAAATGATTTCACTTTGTAAATCTTTCCAAAAATGATTATATTTCCTTGTAAAAGGCTCCAAAATATTGACCTTGAAGTGTGGTTTAAAATTTGGTCTAACGTGGGTTCAAACTGATTGAGTTATGGTCTTGTAGTTCATTGGTGGAAATGGTGAATAGTTCAATGGTGAAAATGAGTTATGGTCTTATAGGGCTTAATGAGACCTAAAGACATTGTTTGGTGTTTATAGAATTCATTTCCTTAGTTTAGCTCCACAAATTAACCCAAGGTAGCTAGTTTCACTAAACTAGGGTTAATGCAACCATAATGATATGGTAAATGGAACATGTCAATTTGTGGTAGATTACCCTATATGTCATGTATCAAAGGTTCAATTGTGATGATGTGGAAGGATGACCTACTACGTAGAAGGGTGTCAAAAATACAAAGATGGAGACCAATATATCTTTCTCTCCACTCAAATCTCTAAGGGCCTTATAAAAAAAGCATGTTTCTTAAAACATCTCTATGGTCTCTCAATGACTATTTACTTGTGAGAGGAAATCATCCCACTCTATTATCTAAGAGTATTAAAGACTCTTTCTTCTCCAATCTTTGAAAATGTACATAAGATATTGAAACACTAAGTGTACATAACTTTTTCTCCATATCCTTGAATGAGGAGCTTGAAAACTATAGCTGTGCCATCTCATCATACTATACAACATAGGAGTGAGATTTGAAAGCTTGGATCCTTGAATCTCATGATGTACATTAAAAAGGAGGTGATACAGCTCATGAGAGATGGATATGAAGGGATCTCACATAATTCTCTCTTGGAAGGTAAAGATTTGAGAATGGAATACTCACTACCCCATCTAAAGTTTTGTGGTTGTGCACTCCTCTCTCTCATTCTCGAGTTTGACATGTGTTAGGAGTAGTATACTTCACACATGTTTAGAGACACCAAGACTCCTAAAGGTACACCAATTGTGTCCTTAGAACATTTTCTTGGACAATACATGACAAGGCCACTCATATACATGTAGGTTTTGAAAAAACTTTAGAGAGGAGGGACACTTGCATATATTGAAAACACGTTAGTATATCTTTGTAGTATGTGCACCAACACCTATGTCTCTCTTCGTTTACATGCTGTCCATGCTATATAGATGAATCCAATGATGAATTTGTGTACAAGATATGATTTATGAACACCCTCTAACCATGTCAAAAACAAGGGGTAGTAGATAATATTAGTTATGCCATGGATCTAGTAAAGATAAGATCATTCCACCCATCATTCTTGCATAGGAATATATTGAATGTTTCCACAACTTTGGAACTGTTTTAAGCAGCCCAAAAAATTGTCCATGCCTCTAGAGAAGTCTTTTCCTTTAAGAAGATCCTAGGTCTTGATCCCTTTTGTAACTATATGGTTCAAGTGGGATTCCAATCCACCCTAGCTAATCAAAGGGATTAAAATCCTTGTTGGCTCTTGACCTCTACCATTTCCACTTACTATTGGAGTAGTGTGGGTACTATTCTAACTTTTTCTTATGTTTATTATGAGAAAAGAGAGTCAGTTAAATAATTGATAGCTTTAAGTTTGTCAATAGCAAACTAGAATATCACTATTCCATTTTAAAAGCGCTTCTGAGAGTAGTGAAAATGCATGCTTTGCCTACATTAGTTATGAAAATAAGTAAAAAATTGTCCCAATTATTTCATCTTATGCCAACATCACTAGCCGTCACAAGGTGAAATAGCATCTCAAGAAATGAGGAAAAATGAATCATTCACACTTTTAGTTCAACATTAGGCTATTAAATAATGAAGTCGGTAAGCTCAACATGATCAAGATATAGAGATGTGACTCTTTTGTAAATCCAAGGAAATGACATGGATTTGTAATTTATCTTATGGTGGATGCTCAATGCTTTCACATCAATGATATCAAAGCTTTCATACCTTTCTACCAATTTGAGGATAGAGGATAATTCTACATGGAGAATAACCCATATTGGAATAATAGGCTTTTCTTCATGGAAGGATATACATCCTCGATGAAAGACAAGAAACTATTATTCCTTAGTGTGACGTTAAGAGGTTTCTCAAGAAGCTGTATGCATTCAAGTCAATGAGATGTTACCTTGTGGTGTAACTAAATAATTTACACAATAAGGGATTTTGACTCCATCAAAATTGGCTTAAGATATGAGATTAAGCCAACCTCACAAAAAATTCATGAAGCTATGGCTAGGGTTTGATCGAATCACTTCACATATCCTTTAGTGAAACCACCACTTCACATGTCCTTTAGTGATACCACCACTATATCCCATACCCCTCCTACAATCATCATCATATCAATTATGTCATGTCCCTTGCTAGAAAAAAGAATAACTTAACCGATACAATGGAGCTTCATTTTTTGTTAAATTCATGGTGAATGTCCTGCTATATAGGGATGTTGAGGATTCATCCCAACATCATTTAATCATATGTGTAGAGCACTAGCACAATAAAGTGCTAAAAGGCACAAGGGTTGGAAACCCTAACCCTAACCCTAACCCTAAAGAGGTTTTTATATATTCTTTATTATCAACTAAATTAAGTGTACAGTGAGTCATTTTGTGGTGTGATCTATAGTTGTGCCCTCTTTCCTCATCTCCACTCTTCTCCTCTCCTATCGCCATATTTGTTCATGCTATTAGAGTTCCTTGCCTTCTACTAAGGCATTGTGATCCTAGTGTGAGAGAGATCAAGATTGAGTGTTGTTCATTCTATACTTCTCTTCTATTTGAGATAATTTCAGCCATTAGACATTCCATCCATTGTTCTTGAGTGTTTGTGAGAGAAATTCTTTGTGAGAAAGAGAGTGTGAGAATGTTCACTTCCATTTGAAAGATTTTTTCAAGTCTTCATGAGAGTTTGTCAAGAGTGAGAGAATTTTCATTGAGAAAGAAAGCGTGAGGAAGACGTTTTGAATCTGTCATTTCTTCTATGCCAGAGAGAGAGAGAGAGAGAGAGAGAGAGAGAGAGAGAGAGAGAGAGTCCCTTTTTTAGAGAGAATGACCTATTCTCTACAAAAGCTTTTTTTTGAGAGGCCTAGTGTCTCTTCAAAGATCTCCATCTACTTCTAGATCTACATCAGTAGACATTCCAGACAAGCAGTCGACCAAACTAGTAGCAAGGGAACTATCTACTCAGCCAAGTACAACGAACTCTGCAAAGTCACAAAGGCAACAACTATTGCAACCTCTCCAACAACACACAAAAAGATACATGCACTCAACAGCCTATGCGAATCAACGACTGTGACCTAGGCATTCTATAGCAAATTCCAGGCGAATAGAGTGGCTACGAGGAATCTACAATCACAAAGCAACATGATCAAGCTCAAGCTCCTATGCTCAGCTCTAGCAACAAAGAGGTAGCTCTCAGCACCAATGGCTTGGCTGACTACTAGCCAATCCAACGTTGCACCAAGGCTTGCATCCATTATAGCTCCTAAGGCAACAACAATGATGACATCCTATCAACCAACTTCACAGCATGCTATCAAAGGCTCTATGTAGTAAACTGTGACTCCAATGCTTGACTCTAGCTCTATGCGTCGATCAACAAGAAAATCTACAAGCACCATGCTATAGCAACGGCGAGCTCCAACGATGAGAGACTCCACAGATACATGAACTAACCCACTTATGCACCCTTCAATGAGTCCCATCTAAAATAAGGCTAACTCATTCACAGCACACTTCACAACAATAACTCTAGCACCAAGCCTGCAACGTGAAAGCACTCCTCCAGTCGATAGAGGAGATGACCAAATTCATTAGTAGCTCGAAATTATGCATCAATGACTTACACATTAGCATCTATGCCACAATAGAACAAGCGACCACAACAAGCTCTTTGGCACACGGGCAGAGCAACATAAGCAAAGGTGAACACACCATGCAACACCATTAATGAAAGCACCATCCATCCATTGATAGAATCTCATAAGATTCCATCGGGGATCTCTGATATTCCTTGAGCCACGTGGTAGATAGCTCTGCCACATTACTAACCTTACCTAGAAGGGGCTACCTTAAAATTTTGCCATGTAGCACTTTACTAACCACATCAACAAGGCTATCTTATTTGCCACATCAACAAATCCATTAACTGCCATGTCACCCTTGATTCACCCCATCATCACTAGCTCAATAATACATCACCAGCTAACTGGTCAAACTACCATGTCACCCAGCTACTACCAAGTGGCACGCTATCTGCCACATCAACAGTCCACCAATAGTGCCACATCATCTACCAAGTAATAAATGACATGTCAGTAGGCCAACTAAGCTACCACATCATCACTTATGTCAGCACAACCACATCAGTATTGCCATGTCACTAGTGGCACATCAACACTACCACATCATCTTGCCACCTCAGCTTTGCCACATGGCATCGCTCCTTGTCAGGCATGGTTACTCTTTCCAAGCACACTGTGCATGCTACATATGCACTCAACTACGCCACCTCACACACAATGCTTCAGAAGCACACCCCTTTCTTAGCATAGTTTTCGTGTGTGAACACGGCTACCACATCATCATTTCCCTTGCCAAGCACACTGTTCATGCTACATATGCACTAAATCTATGCCACCTCACACATAGTGCTTCATAGGCACACCCCTTTCTAGGCATAGTTTCCATGTGTGAACACAACTACCACATCACAAAGCCACATCATCATTTTTGCCCTTTTTCGCTCCTCCACCTAGGTTAAGCTGTATCTCTTGATCCAGGAAGAATTTGAGGGTACAAGGAAAAATGCTCACTTTTTTGTACTCTATGCGCTTGTTGCATTAGATAGAAATTTTGGTGCATGTATCATACACTTTTTAGCCTCATCATGATCAAATCCACTTCTTGTGCACATTCAAGCCTCTACATCAACGCATCTGACCGTGTACCGAAAAGGAACAAAAGGAAAAGAAATTATTTTTTATTTTTCATCACTCGATGATTATCCATAGACGAGATAACTCCAAATCAACCAATCAAACCCATGCCAAAAGATTCTCGACTAGTTTATACTTGGCATCAGTCCCTATGCTCACATGCAGTTTCACATCATCACATCTTGAAACCCGACCTTTTAGACATCAGTGACTAGATTTTAGAGTTATTAGAGATATTGGAAGAATTTTCAGTGGGTAGATTGCACATCATTTGTCTTTGCCCTCATTGTAAGGACTTATTGGCTATCTTATGGCATTCGTGCACATTATTTTGACAATATTTTGGTAGCATAACAAGATATAAAAGTGTCCTTTTGAGGTTTTCGCAAAAAAATCACAACTTATTGTAGATTTTTTTTTTGGTGATTTCCTCTCTTGATCTTAAGATAGACTCATAGGACTATTATCTAAAAATATAAGGAGAGTATAAGGAGCACAAAAAACTATTGCATGTGATTACAAAATGCTCACAAATGTATGGTAACACAGTCTTTCACCCAGACAGTACTTAGGATTTGAAACTTTATCTATCATGCTTGAAAATAAAATTGATTTCAAGGAGCTAGCATTTCTTACAAAGTCTTTATAAGTATATCAAACACCTAAGAGTAATAAAATTTTGTTAAAAAATCATTTTGGCAAGATTAATTTATCAAATAACAAGAGTGGTTAGCCTAGGAGTCTACATTATAAGTCACATTTCATAAATAAACATCTTTATATACTATACACCCGGGGGATTCATAGGGGGAAACTTATGATATCACGTGAGTGTACAATAGGGGGTTTTTTTGAAATGAGGCATAAGCTTATACATTAGGGGTGGGGGCCCTTTTTTTTTCCCCAAGATTGAATTTAAGCTAGGGGGACCATGTCATATTTAAGAAGGGGGGACATAATATAGGTTACCTTGGGTAACTAGTCCAAACAAGTTTGATTTTGTGTATGGTTTTAAATAGTGATAGGGAAAGTAACCTAAATTTGCTTATTGTGTAATCTAAATGCTTGAGGAAGAATGTAGATTTAAGGAAAGGGGGGGACATAATGGAATTTCGGTGGTATCTTATGAGCTTAAATAGGGGTGTTTTATCATCCTACGTGCATCTTAAATAGGGGGTTTTCTCGAAGTTCATGCACGCAGGTGACGTCCCCCTTTAATGAAGAGTGAATCCCCCGAGACTATACATAATAGCCACAAAGCATCATATATTAACTATAACAATATTACATAGTAAGGTAAAGTCACCACATCACAATAAAGGCTAAAATTAAAAGAGATATAAGTGCTCCTAATATCAACTACCAAAACAGGTTTCACATTAAATCTCGCTTTTATAGTTTTGAATTATCACGTATATAAGTGTTTTGCATATAACCCTTTTCAATTGGTACCACTCATTCATAATTAAAGGCACTCTATAAGTATAATTTAAATGTATTAAGGTTCTTATGATATACTTTACCCCTTGTATCTTGAATTTAGCAGGAATTACAGCATAAAGAACAATCAATATACGATTTGACTTTGGTGTTCTACATGACTTTAGGTCCCCTAAAAACTCACACTACTCTATAATTTCCTATTGAAGACATATACTAAGTATGGTTTATTTTGGAACGTGTTAGACATGTCAAAGAATTTGTAAAAGATCAATTTTTGGCTCGCCATAAGCATCCACCAAAATTACATTTAAGTCCATAAATCATAATGAATATGATTATATGGCTCCAAGGAAACGTAAACATATGTGTTATAGTTATCCTTAGACTCTAGGACTAAAAAACTCTAAGAAAACTTATTCTAAGTAAGAAATATGGCCATTTTATCTAAAACGTGAGAAAACAGCTTGAAATATCGGTGTTAGGTTGACCTTAGAACTTTAGGTAAAACTCAAAGTAATAGGTGCAAGTTCCAATCCATAATAACTCCAATTTTTTTCAACATATAAGCTATTATGGAAAATAATTAAAACCCCAAAATACCTTGTCGATGCTTCTTAATAATTCTAGGAAGATGCTAAGTTAACAGGACATAAAAGTGTCCTAGGACATTTTTATGTCCTTCTACCAAACTAGTGTAAAGCGACCTCTCAGCTCTTCCTAGAATCATTTTCTACATAATCCTTTTAATAGATTGGATGATATATTGCAGTTCTTCTTCATTAGTAGTTCAATTTGCAGTTGATTTAGATAGTTTCTTTCACAGGTGCATTGAGTGCTTTCTTGCATCATGTATACTACTACTAGCAACCTCAATTTAAAGGCATATGCTATGGCACATGTAAATACTAGATGGACACCATTCTTGTACTTCAACACAAATGGCAATATGTCGATGGGTCTACACCTCACCCATCGAGTGCACCAGTAGCAACTCCCACCATTGCCATGATGCAAGCCAAAGGGTTTTAAAAACCTAAACCAACAGTGTCCACACCTATAGTAGATCCTGCCATTGCCTAAGGAAAAGAAGATTAGGACAAGAAATACAAATACAACACACTATTCAAAATTTTTGGACTTGTGTAAAGTCCAATTTGAGAAATGGACTAAAAAATAGTCCAAAATTTTTGAATATACTAGTAATGTTGTTTTTTGAACTAGATTTGACAGCAAACAAAAGATTTGATGATTAAGTACTAAGAACATCAATGCATAACCAAATCTCTTACAAAGGTGGTCTACATAAACATCTTCATAACTTCACAAAAATCTCTTACAAAGGTGGTCTACATAAACATCTTCATAACTTCTTGTGAATTGAGCTACTATCACCTAAGAACATCAATAGATGACCAATAATAGATGACCAATTCTGTTAGAAAGGTGGTGTAAATAAACACATTTATGTATAAGTGGTGTGCACACACCTTTATGACCATTTCTTTTAGAAAGGTGGTGTACATAAACCCCTTAGAAAGGTAGTGTAGATAAATCCTTTTATGTGTAAGTGGTGTACATATGCACCTCACTTGGTATTAAAAAACACCCTTAACTATAAAAGTACATTTGACATAAAGTTTAAAATACACCATTAAGTATAAAATGGACCTCATAAACAATCTTTATACACAATAATGAGAGTAAAGAAATCAAAAAAGTAGTAAACTTTTTATTAGATATTTGCTTTACATAGAAGTTCAGAACTTGTGATTACAAAGCCATCAGCCATCATGTTACTCAGTACCAATGTCCTCAATGCCAGGCCCTTGACTACCAGGGTCTTGACTAATAGGCTGCTCTAAGACTAGAGTCTCAATAGCAAGGTCCTCAGTAGTTTGCTCTTCAGTTCCAAGCACCTGACTAGTAGGCTGCTCTAGAGTCTCATGACTAAGTTCTTGGTGAGTAGGGACCTGGCTACTAGGTTCCTAACTAGTAGGCTACTCTGGAGTCTATAAGGTCGTGGTTGAAGAACCATCTATGCCTCCTAGTAACTCCTCCTGGTCATGCTTTGCCTCGTCCATACCTTCTTTGAGTAAGGCTTCCTTGCTTGATCCACTTGCATGTCCTTCACCCAAGATCAAGGCTGCCTTCCTCACTTTTAATTTCAAGGGAAGTGCTTCCACCTCTTTAGCCTTACCTTTACCTGTGACGTGCTATACTACTACTTCTTGCTGTCACGAGCCTTCCCGTATGATGAGTGGAACCTCCTTGACTCTAGTTGACAATTGATCACCCTTATTCTTTGTGTAGATTTCTTCTTGGCATAAGTCATCGGATGTAGAGCTTTCATCCTCATCATCACCTGAGCTAGAATCATCACCTCAGACTCACTACCCTCATCTTCGACATTTTTCTCACTACCCTCTTCTTTGACATTTTTCTCTTTAAAGAATGTAGTGCAATTGTAATATGTGTCAAAGAACTCAATTTGATGGGGGGTATCAATGACATTTACATTTCTACCTTGGCATAGCAATTTCTCAGTAGCAAAACCCATTCGATACAATGCAACTTCCCACCCATTGTTCAGTAAATTCTTTGTCATCTCTAGTATCACATTAGGATCCATCGGCTTTCTATAATCCACCATTGCTGCATCAAGCTTAACCTTATTGTCCTCATATTAATGAAGCTCAAGAGGCCTTAAAGGAATTTTGATTAGATTCCCACCACCCCTGGATAAGAAGCACATCAAGAAAGGCTGCAAGACTTGAATGGCACTGCCTTCCAAGACAGTCATATGATTGCGTAGGACTATACCATGGTATACTTTTCAAAGTAAATACCCAAATGCAGATGTCAAACTTGCATACAAGGCATCCCTTTCTGATTCTATCACGAACAGGAGCAACGTTGATCTTTTCTTATCTACCATAGGACCTTCTATGATAAACCGCACAAGTTCAACTATCTGTGACACTGCAAGGTCTTGCAATTCATCTATGAAAAATATGCATGGCTTCTCTTAAGCATGACCGCTCATTGTTATGAAATGCTCTGTATCAATGCCATTGATGTGTGCAAATTTTATATCATTCTCTGATAGCAAGATATCATAGGAGAAGCTGAATGGAGAACCATCATCTAAACCGCCAATTGCTCTACCTTGGGCAGTGGACTGCAAGGCCTTTTTCTTGATGTCCATATATTCTGTCTCAACAACCTTTGGCATTTTAGCTCTTAGATCCTTTGTTGGTGTGGCATCTACATCCATTGAAGCCAACCACTTTCTAGCCCATGTCTTATCAAGGAGTTGACCTAGGCTAAGTGCTTTCTTCTTATCCACATCAATTAACTTGCTAGCTAACTCATCATCAGATTTCAATAAAAATAATAGTGCCAAGAGAGTAGCCTCACTTTGAATCATTCGGGTGACCACTTTATCCAAGTTGCTATGCTTGCTTTTCTTTCCAAAGAAGCAGTCACCACTTAGGATCTTCTTGCATACTTCTTCTGTTATCCCTAGGAACTCATTTTCTTGTTGTTTGAAATTTATGTTTGATAGGATTTGTGTGTGGAATTCCCTTCTATGAGAGAGAGAGAGGCAGAGGTTTGTGAATTTGCACAAAGATGACTTCTACATCACTATGAGTATGTCTAGACAACATTGACTATATTTTTATGTGTTGCTCTTGAAGCTTGCATTCTAAACTCCAATGAGAACTTATTTCAAGCTAGGTAGTTATTGAAGTACATTCTTATGCTCTTGAAAAGACTGTAGTTCTTGTCAAGGCCTATTACAAGAGGCTTCTAGAGCCTTGCATGGTTTATGGAGCCCAAGTGTATACTTGAAGTGTATACTTGAAGCTCAATGACACATCTCTGGCTTCGTATATCCTGCCATCCTTGCTTATTTCTCTAGAAGGATTTTGGCTGACACCACTACTTTAACGTCCCTCTTGTTCTTTGATCATAAGCCAATTTTAATATCCCTTGAGAAGGGTGTAGGGAGGATTCTTAGATCCTAGTTTAATGACAGTGATTTTAATAGGTTACATTAAAAAAAAGTGCATAGGTAGGATAGGTTAAATATATTAAACTTGTTAAATTTGTTTTTTAACGAAATGCAAAAGGTTAAACTAATGAAGGTAAAAATTTGAAAAACCCTAGTACCTTCTCTTTCATTTCGCTCATTGCCCTATGTTGATCGCCTCACATGCTGTGCTGTGGATCTCCTCATGCATGTAGATTCCTCAAGCATAGCTTTTCCTCACAATCTCCTCAAGCGTAGCTTTTCCTCAATCATAGATTCCTCGTGCGCGTATCTTTTCCTCAAGCGTAGCTTTTCCTCGTGCGCATAGCTTTTCCTTAAGCGTAACTTTTCCTCAAGGCTCTCACAGAGTCTGAGCAGAGACTCAAGGAGTGGTTGGCACTTCATTCGTGGACGCCTCCTTAAAGAATAGAAAATCAGCCCACCTCGTTCTTGCAAGATTGGATAATCTGGTTGCCTTCCATTCCAATCGCTACTACAAGTAATCGGCGCTTCATTCATAGTAGCGAGTCTTAAATCAAGTACATCGAGCAGTCTCAGTCTGTCACGAGTATATCTCTCCTCTCTTTCTTTCAACCCTCCTGTTATCTTGTTGCGTCGATGGTGGAGGAGGAAGCCAAATTGCAAGAAAGAAAGCAAAAAATCCAAAAATTAAAGAGGAAGCTATCGAACTGATTGAGCGTCAATTGTGTTGTTTCCTTCCAGCTCCATCAACTTCACAGCTCCAATGGAGTTCAGGCTGTCGAGCCATTGGTTGCCTTCTTGGATGCTCAAATGTAAGCCTTTCCTACGCTCAAACGACCATCAAGCTCTGGGCGACCTCCTCGACTCTTCCCCTGCCTCAAGACTCTCCGTGCGAGCTGTGGTGAGTAAAACTCTGAGACTCTGAGACTCCTCTCCAATTCTACTAAATTCCAATGATTTGTTTGGAATGAATAGAAAGTGAATGAGGGAAAGGCATCAATTGAAATGAGAGAAAAGGTATTGATTTGTTTGAAATGTAGATTTGAAAGTTAAAAGTGATAGTTTGAAACTACTAAATAATTCAAATTTTGAAATATAGCTCTTCCCGCCATTGTTCCCTTTTGAATTTTGGATATATAGAGTGGCACTTATGCCATTCTCTCTAATATTAAATTTAAATTCAAATTCATATTGATATTTTTAATTTCAATTTGTATTTCAAATTGAAATTATTCTTTTGAAATTGTATTTCAAAACCTAAATTCTATTTTTCAAATTTTGATTTCAAGTTAAACTTCAATCTCAATTTTGATTTTCATGATTGAATGGCAAATTTAGAGATTGAAATTCTAATTTTAAATGGAGAATGGCACCAGTGCCATTCTCCAAGACCTCATAAGAAGTCCTTGAGAGTGGCACTAGTGCCAATATCCCTTGAGATAAATAAAATTTTGAAATATAGCTCTTCCCACCATTGTTCCCTTTTGAATTTTGGATATATAGAGTGGCACTTATGCCATTCTCTCCAATATTAAATTTAAATTCAAATTCATATTGATATTTTTAATTTCAATTTGTATTTCAAATTGAAATTACTCTGTTTGAAATTGTATTTCAAAACCGAAATTCTAGTTTTCAAATTTTGATTTTAAGTTAAACTTCAATCTCAATTTTGATTTTCATGATTGAATGGCAAATTTAGAGATTGAAATTCTAATTTTAAATGGAGAATGGCACCAGTGCCATTCTCCAAGACCTCATAAGAAGTCCTTGAGAGTGGCACTAGTGCCAATATCCCTTGAGATAAATTGAAAGACTTGCAACACTAGTCAAGATTTATGTGTAAGATTTGGTACCAAAATAAAAATATCAATGATACACTACCAATAAAATCAATGGAATGCCAATCTACATGTTGAGTTTGTGCGTCAATAGATTTCCACTGGGATCTACATAATGGAACTTAGATCCCCAAACTCACATGTGTATTAGAACCTGGCACCAATTATCCTATGATCTCTGGAATACCCCTCTATAATATTAGGGTAAACAACTATACCAAGGGAGAATGGTAGTGGTGCCAATCTCTTATTGGGCCCTAGAAAATGGCAATGAGAAGCCTAAACTCACATGCCATTCTTCTATGTTCCATCGGTAGAGAATGGCAGTGGTGCCTTTCTCTAAAACATGCACAAGGAATCCTAAACTCACATGTGCATTAACAATTTTGCCATTATCCTACTGTAGCCAATAAAATTAGTGGAATGTCAATCCACAGGTTTAGTTTGTCTAGATTACCACTAGTGGAGAATGGCAGTGATGCCAATCTCATGCAGGTATCTACATAATGACACTAAGATCAACAAACTCACATGTGGATTGGAATCGGACACCATTCTCCTATGATCACTGGAATACCCCACCTAGAATAGTAGGGTAAACATTTGTACAAGCACAGAATTGCAGTGGTGCCAATCTCTTATTAGGCCCTAGAAAATGGCACTGTGCAACCAATAAAATTAGTGGAATGTCAATATATAGGTTTAGTTTGTCTAGATTACCACTAGTGGAGAAGCCTAAACTCACATGTCCATTCTTCTATGTAGTGATCACTATCTCCGCTATGTACAAATGTTCACCACTCTCGTATGATCACTGGAATATCCCTCCTAGAATAGTAGGGTAAACATTTGTACAAGTGGAGAATGGAAGTGGTGCCAATCTCATACCATGGCCTGAAAACATGCACAAGGAATCCTAAACTCACATGTGCATTGGCACTTTTGCCATTATCCTACTGCAGCCAATAAAATTAGTGGAATGTCAATCTATAGGTTCAGTTTGTCTAGATTACCACTAGTAGAGAATGGCAGTGATGCCAATCTCATGATGGCAACTACATAATGACACTGAGATCATCAAACTCACATGTGGAATGGAATAGGACACCACTCTCCTATGATCACTCGAATACCCTCCTAGAATAGTAGGGTAAACATTTGTACAAGTGGAGAATAGCAGTGGTGCCAATCTCTTATTAGGCCCTAAGAAATGGCATTGAGAAACCTAAATTCACATGTGCAGAGATCATATGTAATTGTGTCAATCTCTGTGGAGAATGCCACTAGTGGAGAATGGCAGTGGTGCCAATCTCATACCATGACCTGAAAACATGCACAACGAATCCTAAACTCACATGTGCATTCTTCTATGTAGTGATCACTGTCTCCCCTGTGTAGAGATCATATGGATTCCTAAACTCACATTTGGATTGGAATCGAACACCACTCTCCTATGATCACTAGAATACCCCTCCTAGAATAGTAGGATAAACATTTGTACAAGTGGAGAATGGCAGTGGTGCCAATCTCTTATTAGGCCTAATAAATGGCATTGAGAAGCCTAAACTCACATGTGCATTCTTCTAAGTAGTGATCACTGTCTTCGCTGTGTAGAGATCATATGGATTTGTGTAAATCTCTGTGGAGAATGCCACCAGTGGAGAATGGTAGTGATGGCAATCTCATACCATGACCTGAAAACATGCACAAGGAATCCTAAACTCACATGTGGATTGGCACTTTTGCCATTATAGAATGCCACCAGTGGAGAATGGCAGTGGTGCACAAGGAATCCTAAACTCACATGTGCATTCTTCTATGTAGTGATCACTATCTCCGCTGTGTAGAGATCATATCGAATTTTGTCAATCTCTGAAATCATCAAACTCACATGTGGAATGGAATAGGACACCACTCTCCTATGATCACAGGAATACCCTCCTAAAATAGTAGGGTAAACATTTGTACAAGTGGAGAATGGCAGTGGTGCCAATCTCTTATTAGGCCCTAAGAAATGGCATTGAGAAGCCTAAACTCACATGTGTAGAGATCATATGGAATTGTGTCAATCTCTGTGGAGAATGCCACTAGTGGAGAATGGCAGTGGTGCCAAATTCATACCATGACTTGAAAACATGCACAAGGAATCCTAAACTCACATGTGCATTGGCACTTTTGCCATTATCCTACTATAGCCAATAAATTTAGTGGAATGTCAATCTATAGGTTTAGTTTGTCTAGATTACCACTAGCAGAGAATGGCAGTGATGCCAAACTCATGCTGGCCCTAAGAAATGGCATTGAGAAGCCTAAACTCACATGTGCATTCTTTTATGTAGTGATCACTATCTCTGCTGTGTAGAGATCATATGGAATTGTGTCAATCTCTTATTAGGCCCTGGAATGTCAATCTATAGTTTTAGTTTGTCTAGACTACCACTAGCAGAGAATGGCAGTGATGCCAAACTCTTGCTGGCACCTAGATAATGACACTGAGATCATCAAACTCACATGTGGATTGGAATCGGACACCACTCTCCTATGATCATTGGAATACCCCTCCTAGAATAGTAGGGTAAACATTTGTACAAGTGGATAATGGCAGTGGTGCCAATCTCTTAATAGGCCCTAAGAAATGGCATTGAGAAGCCTAAACTCACATGTGCATTCTTCTATGTAGTGATCACTTTCTCCGCTGTGTAGAGATCATATGGAATGGTGTCAATCTCTATGGAGAATGCCACCAGTGGAGAATGGCAGTGGTGCCAATCTCATACCATGACCTGATAATAGGCACAAGGAATCCTAAACTCACATGTGCATTGGCACTTTTGCCATTATCCTACTGCAGCCAATAAAATTAGTGGAATGTCAATCTATAGGTTTAGTTTGTCTAGATTACCACTAGCGGAGAATGGCAATGATGCCAATCTCATGATGGCAACTACATAATGACACTGAGATCATCAAACTCACATGTGGAATGGAAAAGGACACCACTCTCCTATGATCACTAGAATACCCCTCCTAGAATAGTAGGGTAAACATTTGTACAAGTGGAGAATGGCAGTGGTGCCAATCTCTTATTAGGCCCTAAGAAATGGCATTGAGAAGCCTAAACTCACATGTGAAGAGATCTTCTGGAATTGTGTCAATCTCTATGGAGAATGCCACCAGTGGAGAATGGTAGTGGTGCCAATCTCATACCATGACCTGATAACATGCACAAGGAATCCTAAACTCACATGTTCATTGGCACTTTTGCCATTATCATACTAAAGCCAATAAAATTAGTGGAATGTCAATATATAGGTTCAGTTTGTCTAGATTACCACTAGCAGAGAATGGTAGCGATGCCAATCTCATGATGGCAACTACATAATGACACTGAGATCATCAAACTCACATGTGGAATGGAATAGGACACCACTCTCCTATGATCACTAGAATACCCCTCCTAGAATAGTAGGGTAAACATTTGTATAAGTGGAGAATGATAGTGGTGCCAATCTCTTATTAGGCCCTAAGAGATGGCATTGAGAAGACTAAACTCACATGTGCAGAGATCATATGGAATTGTGTCAATCTCTATGGAGAATGCCACCAGTGGAGAATGGCAGTGGTGCCAATCTCATACCATGACCTGAAAACATGCACAAGGAATCCTAAACTCACATGTGCATTCTTCTATGTAGTGATCGCTGTCTCTGCTATGTAGAGATCATATGGAATCCTAAACTCACATGTAGAAGAAAGGGAATTGTGTTAATCTCTGAGATCATCAAACTCACATGTGGATTGGAATGGGACACCACTCTTCTATGATCACTGGAATACCCCTCCTAGAATAGTAGGGTAAACATTTGTACAAGTGGAGAATGGCAGTGGTGCCAATCTCTTATTAGGCCCTAAGAAATGGCATTGAGAAGCCTAAACTCACATGTGCATTCTTCTATGTAGTGATCACTGTCTCCGCTATGTAGAGATCATATGGAATTGTGTCAATCTCTGTGGAGAATGCCACCAGTGGAGAATGGCAGTGGTGCCAATCTCATACCACGACCTTAAAACATGCACAAGGAATCCTAAACTCACATGTGGATTGGCACTTTTGCCATTATAGAATGCCACCAGTGGAGAATGGCAGTGGTGCACAAGGAATCCTAAACTCACATGTGCATTCTTCTATGTAGTGATCATTGTCTCTACTCTGTAGAGATCATATGGAATTGTGTCAATCTCTGAGATCATCAAACTCACATGTGGATTGGAATCGGACACCACTCTCCTATGATCACTGGAATACCCCTCCTAGAATAGTAGGGTAAACATTTGTACAAGTGGAGAATGGTAGTGGTGCCAATCTCTTATTAGGCCCTAAGAAGTATCATTCAAAAGCCTAAACTCACATGTGCATTCTTCTATGTAGTGATCATTGTCTCCGCTGTGTAGAGATCATATGGAATTGTGTCAATCTCTGTGGAGAATGCCACCAGTGGAGAATGGTAGTGGTGCCAATCTCATACCATGACCTGAAAACATGCACAAGGAATCCTAAACTCACATGTGCATTCTTCTATGTAGAGATCACTGTCTCCACTATGTAGAGATCATATGGAATTGTGTCAATCTCTGAGTTCATCAAACTCACATGTGGATATGAATCGGACACCACTCTCCTATGATCACTAGAATACCCCTCCTACAATAGTAGGGTAAACATTTGTACAAGTGGAGAATGGCAGTGGTGCCAATCTCTTATTAGGCTCTAAGAAATGGCATTGAGAAGCCTAAACTCACATGTGCATTCTTCTATGTAGTGATCACTATCTCTGCTGTGTAGATATCATATGGAATTGTGTCAATCTCTTATTAGGCCCTGGAATGTCAATCTATAGGTTTAGTTTGTCTAGACTACCACTAGTGGAGAATGGCAGTGATGCCAAACTCATGCTGGCACCTACATAATGACACTAAGATCATCAGACTCACATGTGGATTGGAATCGGACACCACTCTCCTATGATCACTGGAATACCCCTCCAAGAATATTAGGGTAAAGATTTGTACAAGTGGAGAATGGCAATGGTGCCAATCTCTTATTAAGCCCTAAGAAATGGCATTGAGAAGCCTAAACTCACATGTGCATTCTTCTATGTAGTGATCACTGTCTCTGCTGTGTAGAGATCACATGGAATTGTGTCAATCTCTGTGGCGAATGCCACCAGTGTAGAATGGCAGTGGTGCCAATCTCATACCATGACCTGATAACATGCACAAGGAATCCTAAACTCACATGTGCATTGGCAATTTAGCCATTATCCTACTGTAGCCAATAAAATTAGTGGAATGTCAATCTATAGGTTCAGTTTGTCTAGATTACCACTAGCGAAGAATGGCAGTGATGCCAATCTCATGATGGAACCTACATAATGAAACTGAGATAATCAAACTCACATGTGGAATGGAATAGGACACCACCCTCTTATGATCACTGGAATACCCCTCCTAGAATAGTAGGGTAAACATTTGTACAAGTGGAGAATGGCAGTGGTGCCAATCTCTTATTAGGCCCTAAGAGATGGCATTGAGAAGCCTAAACTTACATGTGTAGAGATCATATGCAATTGTATCAATCTCTGTAGAGAATGCCACCAGTGGAGAATGGCAGTGGTGCCAATCTCATACCATGATCTGAAAACATGCACAAGGAATCCTATACTCACATGTGCATTCTTCTATGTATTGATCACTGTCTCCACTGTGTAGAGATCATATGGAATCCTAAACTCACATGTAGAAGAAGGAAAATTGTGTGAATCTCTGAGATCATCAAACTCACATGTGGATTGGAATCGGACACCACTCTCCTATGATCACTCGAATACCCCTCCTAGAATAGTAGGGTAAACATTTGTACAAGTGGAGAATGGTAGTGGTGCCAATCTCTTATTAGGCCCTAAGAAATGGCATTGAAAAGTCAAAACTCACATGTGCAAAGATCATATGGAATTGTCTCAATCTCTATGGAGAATGCCACCAGTGGAGAATGGCAGTCATGCCATTATCCTACTGCACTTCTATGTTCCACTGGGATCTACATAATGAAACTTAGATCCCCAAACTCAGATGTGTATTGGAACCTGGGACCATTCTCCTATGATCACATGGAATACCCCTCCTATAATATTAGGGTAAACAACTGTACCAAGGGAGAATGGTAGTGGTGCCAATCTCTTATTGGGCCCTAGAAAATGGCACTGAGAAGCCTAAACTCACATGCCATTCTTCTATGTTCCACCGGTGGAGAATGGCAGTGGTGCCATTCTCTAAAACATGCACAAGGAATCCTAAACTCACATGTGCATTGGCACTTTTGCCATTATCCTACTGCAGCCAATAAAATTAGTGGAATGTCAATCTATAGGTTCAGTTTGTCTAGATTACCACTAGCGGAGAATGGCAGTGATGCCAATCTCATGATGGCAACTACATAATGACACTGAGATCATCAAACTCACATGTGGAATGAAATAGGACATCACTCTCCTATGATCACTAGAATACCCCTCCTAGAATAGTAGGATAAACATTTGTACAAGTGGAGAATGGTAGTGGTGTCAATCTCTTATTAGGCCCTAAGAGATGGCATTGAGAAGCCTAAACTCACATGTGCGGAGATCATATGGAATTGTGTCAGTCTCTATGGAGAATGCCACCAGTGGAGAATGGCAGTGGTGCCAATCTCATACCATGACCTGAAAACATGCACAAGGAATGCTAAACTCACATGTGCATTCTTCTATGTAGTGATCACTGTCTCCGCTATGTAGAGATCATATGGAATCCTAAACTCACATGTAGAAGAAGGGGAATTGTGTCAATCTCTGAGATCATCAAACTCACATGTGGAATGGAATCGGACACCACTCTCCTATGATCACTGGAAGACCCCTCCTAGAATAGTAGGGTAAACATTTGTACAAATGGAGAATGGCAGTGGTGCCAATCTCTTATTAGGCCCTAAGAAATGGCATCGAGGAGCCTAAACTCACATGTGCATTCTTCTATGTAGTGATCACTGTCTCTGTTATGTAGAGATCATATGGAATTGTGTCAATCTCTGTGGAGAATGCCACCAGTGTAGAATGGCAGTGGTGCCAATCTCATACCATGACCTGAAAACATGCACAAGGAATCCTAAACTCACATGTGCATTGGCACTTTTGCCATTATAGAATGCAACCAATGGAGAATGGCAGTGGTGCACAAGGAATCCTGAACTCAGATGTGCATTCTTCTATGTAGTGATCACTGCCTCCGCTGTGTAGAGATCATATCGAATTGTGTCAATCTTTGAGATCATCAAACTCACATGTGGATTGGAATTGGACACCACTCTCCTATGATCACTGGAATACCTATCCTAGAATAGTACGGTAAACATTTGTATAAGTGGAGAATGGCAGTGGTGCCAATCTCTTATTAGGCCCTAAGAAATGTCATTGAGAAGCCTAAACTCACATGTGCAGTCTTCTATGTAGTGATCACTGTCTCCGCTGTGTAGAGATCATATGGAATTTTGTCAATCTCTGTGGAGAATGCCACCAGTGGAGAATGGTAGTGGTGCCAATCTCATACCTTGACCTAAAAACATGCACAAGGAATCCTAAACTCACATGTGCATTCTTCTATGTAGAGATCACTGTCTCCGCTGTGTAGGGATCATATGGAATTGTGTCAATCTCTCAGTTCATCAAAGTCACATGTGGATTGCAATCAGACACCACTCTCCTATGATCACTGGAATACCCCTCCTAGAAAAGTAGAGTAAACATTTGTACAAGTGGAGAATGGCAGTGGTGCCAAACCCATGCTGGCCCTAAGAAATGGCATTGAGAAGCCTAAACTCACATGTGCATTCTTCTATGTAGTGATCACTGTCTCCGCTGTGTAAAGATCATATGGAATTGTGTCAATCTCTTATTAGGCCCTGGAATGTCAATCTATAGATTTAGTTTGTCTAGACTACCACTAGTGGAGAATGGCAGTGATGCCAAACTCATGCTCGCACCTACATAATGACACTGAGATCATCAAACTCACATGTGGATTGGAATCGGACACCACTCTCCTATGATCACTGGAATACCCCTCCTAGAATAGTAGAGTAAACATTTGTACAAGTTGAGAATGGCAGTGGTGCCAAACTCATGCTGGCCCTAAGAAATGGCATTGAGAAGCCTAAACTCACATGTGCATTCTTCTATGTAGTGATCACTATCTCCGCTATGTAGAGATCATATGGAATTGTGTCAATCTCTTATTAGGCCCTGGAATGTTAATCTATAGGTTTAGTTTGTCTAGATTACCACTAGTCGAGAATGGCAGTGATGCCAAACTCATGCTAGCACCTACATAATGACACTGAGATCATCAAACTCACATGCGGACTGGAATCGAACACCACTCTCCTATGATCACTGGAATACCCCTCCTAGAATAGTAGGGTAAACATTTGTACAAGTTGAGGATGGCAGTGGTGCCAATCTCTTATTAGGCCCTAGGAAATGGCATTGAGAAGCCTAAACTCACATGTGCATTCTTCGATGTAGTGATCACTGTCTCGGCTATGTAGAGATCATATGGAATTGTGTCAATCTCTGTGAAGAATGCCACCAGTGGAGAATGGCAGTGGTGCCAATCTCATACCATGACCTGCAAACATGCTCAAGGAATCCTAAACTCACATGTGGATTGGCACTTTTGCCATTATAGAATGCCACCAGTGGAGAATGGCAGTGGTGCACAAGGAATCCTAAACTCACATGTGCATTCTTCTATGTAGTGAGCACTGTCTCCGCTGTGAAGAGATCATATGAAATTGTGTCAATCTCTGAGATCATCAAACTCACATGTGGATTGGAATCGGACACCACTCTCCTATGATCACTGGAATACCCCTCCTAGAATAGTAGGGTAAACATTTGTACAAGTGGAGAATGGCAGTGGTGCCAATCTCTTATTAGGCCCTAAGAAATGTGATTGAGAAGCCTAAACTCACATGTGCATTCTTCTACGTAGTGATCACTGCCTCCGCTGTGTAGAGAGCATATGGAATTGTGTCAATCTCTGTGGAGAATGCCACCAAAGGAGAATGGTAGTGGTGCCAATCTCATACCATGACCTAAAAACATGCACAAGGAATCCTAAACTCACATGTGCATTCTTCTATGTAGTGATCACTGTCTCTGCTGTGTAGAGATCATATGGAATTGTGTCAATCTCTGAGATCATGAAACTCACATGTGGATTGGAATCAGACACCACTCTCGTATGATCAGTGGAATACCCCTCCTAGAATAGTAGGGTAAACATTTGTACAAGTGGAGGATGGCAGTGGTGCCAATCTCTTATTAGGCCCTAAGAAATGTCATTGAGAAGCCTAAACTCACATGTGCATTCTTCTCTGTAGTGATCACTGTCTCTGTTATGTAGAGATCATATGGAATTGTGTCAATCTCTGTGGATAATGCCACCAATGGAGAATGGCAGTGGTGCCAATCTCATACCATGACCTGATAACATGCACGAGGAATCCTAAACTCACGTGTGCATTGGCACTTTTTGCCATTATAGAATGCCACCAGTGGAGAATGGCAGTGGTGCACAAGGAATCCTAAACTCACATAGGCATTCCTCTATGTAGTGATCACTATCTCCGCTGTGTAGAGATCATATGGAATCCTAAACTGGCATTTGGATTGGAATCGGACACCACTCTCCTATGATCCCTGGAATACCCCTCCTAGAATAGTAGGGTAAACATTTGTACAAGTGGAGAAGGGCAGTGGTGCGAATCTATTATTAGGCCCTAATAAATGGCATTGAGAAGCCTAGACTCACATGTGCATTCTTCTATGTAGTGATCATTGTCTCCGCTGTGTAGAGATCATATGGAATTGTGTCAATCTCTGTGGAGAATGCCACTAGTGGAGAATGGCAGCGGTGCCAATCTCATACCATGACCTGAAAACATGCACAAGGAATCCTAAACTCACATGTGGATTGGCACTTTTGCCATTATAGAATGCCACCAGTGGAGAATGGCAGTGGTGCACAAGGAATCCTAAACTCACTATCTCCGCTGTGTAGAGATCATATGGAATTGTGTCAATCTCTAAGATCATCAAACTCACATGTGGATTGGAATCGGACACCACTCTCCTATGATCACTGGAATACCCCTCCTAGAATAGTAGGGTAAACATTTGTACAAGTGGAGAATGGCAGTGGTGCCAATATCTTATTAGGCCCTAAGAAATGTCATTGAGAAGCCTAAACTCACATGTGCATTCTTCTATGTAGTGATCACTGTCTCCACTATGTAGAGATCATATGGAATTGTGTCAATCTTTGTGGAGAATGCCACTAGTGGAGAATGGTAGTGGTGCCAATCTCATACCATGACCTAAAAACATGCACAAGAAATCCTAAACTCACATGTGCATTCTTCTATGGAGTGATAACTGTCTCCGCTATGTAGAGATCATATGGACTTGTGTCAATCTCTTATTAGGCCAATCTCTTATTAAGAGAATGGCAGTGGTTCCAATCTAATACCATGACTTGAAAACATGCACAAGGAATCCTAAACTCACATGTGCATTGGCACTTTTGCCATTATCCTACTACCATTCTCCGCTAGTGGTAATGTGCATTCTTCTATGTAGTGATCACTGTCTCCGCTATGTAGAGATCATATGGATTTGTGTCAATCTCTGTGGAGAATGCCACCAGTGGAGAATGGCAGTGGTGCCAATCTCATACCATGACCTAAAATTATGCACAAGGAATCCTAAACTCACATGTGCATTGGAACTTTTGCCATTATCCTACTGCCATTCTCTGCTAGTGGTAATGTGCATTCTTCTATGTAGTGATCACAGTCTCCGATGTGTAGATATCATATGGAATTGTGTCAATCTCTGTGGAGAATAGTAGTGGTGCCAATCTCATACCATCACCTGAAAACATGCACAAGGAATCCTAAACATTGGCACTTTTGCCATTATCCTACTGCCATTCTCCACTAGTGGTAATGTGCATTGTTCTATGTAGTGATCACAGTCTTTGATGTGTAGAGATCATATGGAATTGTGTCAATCTCTGTGGAGAATGCCACTAGTGGATAATGGAAGTGGTGCCAATCTCATACCATGACCTGAAAACATGCACAAGGAATCCTAAACTCACATGTGCATTGGCACTTTTGCCATTATCCTACTGCAACCAATAAAAGTAATGGAATCTCAATCTATAGGTTCTGTTTGTCTAGATTACCACTATCAGAGAATGGCAGTGATGCCAATCTCATGCTGTCTAGACTACCACTAGTGTGGAATGGAATCAGACACCACTCTCCTATGATCACTCGAAGACCCCTCCTAGAATAGTAGGGTAAACATTTGTATAAGTGGAGAATGGTAGTGGTGCCAATCTCTTATTAGGCCCTAAAAAATGGCATCGAGAAGCCTAAACTCACATGTGCATTCTTCTATGTAGTGATCACTGTCTCCGCTATGTAGAGATCATATGGGATTGTGTCAATCTCTTTGGACAATGCCACCAATGGAGAATGGCAGTGGTGCCAATCTCATACCATGACCTCAAAACATGCACAAGGAATCCTAAACTCACATGTGCATTGGCACTTTTGCCATTATCCTATTGCAGCCAATAAAATTAGTGGAATGTAAATCTATAGGTTCAGTTTGTCTAGATTACCACTAGCGGAGAATGGCAGTGATGCCAATCTCATGCTGGCAACTACATAATGACACTGAGATCATCAAACTCACATGTGGAATGGAATAGGACACCACTCTCCTATGATCACTAGAATACCCCTCCTAGAATAGTAGGGTAAACATTTGTACAAGTGGACAATGCCAGTGGTGCCAAGGCCCTAAGAAATGGCATTGAGAAGCCTAAACTCACATGTGTAGAGATCATATGGAATTGTGTCAATCTTTGTGGAGAATGCCTCTAGTGGAGAATGGCAGTGGTGCAATTCTCATACCATGACCTGAGAACATGCACAAGGAATCCTAAACTCACATGTGCATTCTTCTATGTAGTGATCAATGTCTCCACTATGTAGAGATCATATGGAATTGTGTCAAGCTTTGAGATCATCAAACTCACATGTGGAATGGAATAGGACGTCACTCTCCTATGATCACTGGAACCCCTCCTAGAATAGTAGGGTAAACATTTGTACAAGTGGAGAATGGCAGTGGTGCCAATCTCTTATGAGGCCCTAAGAAATGGTATTGAGAAGCCTAAACTCACATGTGTAGAGATCATATGGATTTGTGTCAATCTTTGTGGAGGAGAATGGCAGTGGTGCCAATCTCATACCATGACCTGAAAACATCCACAAGGAATCCTAAACTCAAATATGCATTCTTCTATGTAGTGATCACTGTCTCCGCTGTGTAGAGATCATATGGAATTGTGTCAATCTCTGTGGAGAATGCCACCAATGGAGAATGGCAGTGGTGCAAATCTCATACCATGACCTCAAAACATGTACAAGGAATCCTAAACTCACATGTGCATTTGCACTTTTTCCATTATCCTACTGCAGCCAATAAGATTAGTGGAATGTCAATCTATAGGTTTAGTTTGCCTAGATTACCACTAGCAGAGAATGGTAATGATGCCAATCTCATGCTGGCAACTACAATATGTCACTGAGATCATCAAACTCAAATGTGGAATGGAATCGGACACCACTCTCCTATGATCACTAGAATACCCCTCCTAGAATAGTACGGTAAACATTTGTACAAGTGGAGAATGGCAGTGGTGCCAATCTCTTGTTAGGCCTAAGAAATGGCATTGAGAAGCCTCAACTCACGTGTGCATTCTTCTATGTAGTGATCACTATCTCCGCTGTGTAGAGATCATATGGATTTGTGTCAATCTCTGTGGAGAATGCCACTAGTGGAGAATGGCAGTAGTGCCATTCTCATACCATGACCTGAAAACATGCACAAGGAATCCTAAACCCACATGTGCATTGGCACTTTTGCCATTATCCTACTGCAGCCAATAAAATCAGTGGAATGTCAATCTATAGGTTTAGTTTGTCTAGATTACCACTAGTGGAGAATGGCAGTGATGCCAAACTCATGTTGGCCCTAAGAAATGGCATTGATAATCCTAAACTCATGTGTGCATTCTTCTAGACTACCACTAGTGGGGAATGGCAGTGATGCCAAGCTCATGCTGGCAACTATATAATGACATTGAGATCATCAAACTCACATTTGGATTGGAATCGGACACCACTCTCCTATGATCACTGGAATATCCCTCCTAGAATAGTAGGGTAAACATTTGTATAAGTGGAGAATGGCAGTGGTGCCAATCTCTTATTAGGCCCTAATAAATGGCATTGAGAAGCCTAAACTCACAAGTGCATTCTTCTATGTAGTGATCACTGTCTCCACTATGTAGATATCATATGGAATTGTGTCAATCTCTGTGGAGAATGGCAGTGGTGCCAATCTCATACCATGACCTGAAAACATGCGCAAGGAATTCTAAACTCACATGTACATTGCCACTTTTGCCATTATCCTACTGCAGCCAATAAAATTAGTGGAATGTCTAGACTACCACTAGTGGAGAATGGCAGGGATGCCAATCTCATGCTAGAACCTACATAATCACACTGAGATCATCAAACTCACATGTGGATTGGAAGTGGACACCACTCTCCTAGAATACCCCTCCTAGAATAGTAGGGTATACATTTGTACAAGTGGAGAATGGCAATGGTGCTAGTCTCTTATTAGGCCCTAGAAAATGGCATTGAGAAGCCTAAACTCACATGTGCATTCTTATTAGCATCAGTGCCCTTCTCTAGAAGGTCAGGTGAGAAAACTCTCATGTGATAATCTTCACATAAGGAGAATGGCATTGGTGCCATTCTCTGATTCTCTGGAATCCATGTGATGAATCGAACTTCTGCCATTCTCCTTAACATCATGGAGGATGGCACCAGTGGCCTTATCCTCAATCTCTCATAGAGGATGGCACTTGTGCCATTTTGAACAAACTCACAATCCATGTGTTCAATGGCATTTGTGACACTCTTCTAACATCATATTATGTTGGAGAATGGCACGAATACCATTCTTTATTATAACCATATTAACTTTGATATTGTGTATATTTGCTTACTGTGTTGGTGTAGTTTTTCATAATGCATATATAAGTTGCTTCGCCTTGGTTATTTTGTTAATAGAAGTTGCATTATGGTTGTAATATTTCCTACTACTGTTATGATTTTCTATTATACATTTCATTGTGTCCTTGGTTCTTTTGTTAACAGAACATTGCAAGAATGGCTAGCAAGGGAAAGAGAAAGGTTCGAGAGGTGTCAGTTTATGATGGAGTTAGTTCTGGAAGAGGATGGTTTTTGGATATATACAATAAGGAACTCAAAAAACTCCATAAAGTGCATTGTTTTGTGAACATCCAAGGAAAAACTTTTGAAGATGTTGGACAAGTTAAAGAGATGGAGGATACCGATAAAGACAACGTTCCTTGTCTCAAAATTCATACATTGGGAGGCAATGTATATCAATTGGATCCTACTTGTTTTGATCATGCGAGGATGAATGCTACTAGGGAGGACACGATGATATCTAGGGGTTGGATTAATGAGCCAGAAAATTATACCAACCAACAGATATTAGAAAGCTTTGATTTGGTAATAAAAGGGATAAAGCAAGATATAAAAAAGAGTAGAAAAGTTTCGAAAAGAACCAAGAAAAGTGATGTTGAGGGATCAAGCTCTCAAGTGTCTCTAAACACATTGAAAGAGAAGGCTAGAGAGACTGGTGAGGAGGAAACAACAGGTGAGAAGGAAATAAGGTCAGATGGAAAAACAAGCATTGGTGGGGATAAACTGGAGGCTAAAGACAAAGAGACAACTTTAGGAGGAAAACAGGGATGTACGGGAATAGTCACTGATGGAACTGGAAGTGGAAGTGATGCAACGGGGAGTGGTGAGACACATATAACAGGACATGGTGAGAAATCATCTGAAGCAACTATCATCCTATATAAGAAAATCCAGCCAGATGTTGACTTTAAGGCACTACAAAAGAAATTGGAAAGGAAGGACACAAGTATGATAGGCTTGATGGAGTACGTAGAGTACTTCCCATTTGGTTTGGAGTTTGAGGTGTTGATCCTAGTGATGAATTGCTTTAGAGCACCAAGCCAATATGTGTACAAGACATTGACCCTCAGCTATGTCAGTGACTTGGTCAAGAGTTTTGCAATGAATGCATGACCTCTTGCAACATGTGCATATCTTATGCCTTACCACATAGGCACAAATACTCCGATGTGCAAGGAAGAGATAAAGGTGGAAAAGTTAAAGGAGTATAATTATTGGATTCTCACAGGGCAGCATTCGATTTATGCTGCAAGGATGTTTATAACTAAATCACATGGAGAAGCCTTCAATCAACGAAAATGTTTCTATACACGGAGGAAGGCGAGAATTGTTGTCAATGCACCAGTTGAAGCAAGTTGTAAGATATCATCAATGGCCAACATGGAGGCACAAACCGTTTTGAAAAATCAACCATATATCGATATCTTACAACACCTAAGGGCACAGTGGATTGCATTCGAATGACCAAAGAAACCAGCCCAAGGCCTTGTCAAAGGGCATAAAGATCGACAAAGTTGGGATGTGAGTAATAAACTTTGTTTTGTATGCATTTTTTTTTTCAAGAATGTTTATGGCTTTGTAAAAGAAATGATAGTAGTGTCAATTCCCTGATGTGAGAATGGCACTAGTGCCATTCTTCTAGTTACCAAGTCATGCTTTTGACATGGTAATGGGAGAATCGTACTAGTGTCATTATTATCTCTATTACATGATTTGGATTAGAAGAATGTCTAAGATGATTTTGATTTTTTTATATAGAATTTTGTAGGAGTTGCAAGCATATCGATGGGTGCAAACTTTGCTACCAAGGACACACACATGGTCACATACAATGATATCTATGAACAATGGATTAGGATTTTGACATTGGTGAAGCAGGGTGATCTTGAGGGTCAAAATCCCACAATAACATATATGAGGTGTCTGCTAGGATTGGAAGACGAAGATGTACGTGCACTTCAAGCAGAGATTGAGTCTAAAGAAATAGTCTTGGTCAAGTCAAGCAAAGACAAGGACTCCATTGAAATGTCTCAACGGGCAATGGAGATTAAGCATGATAGAGCCCTGAAAGAAGCACTCATCAAGGAGTTCAACTCACGTCACCCTTCGCCCCAACATCAAACATGGGATGCCCTTGCAACTTACTTCAAAATTGATTCAATTGTTTATCAGAGCTTCAAGGGTTCATGTGAGTCATGGGTCAAAGAGAAGCTGCAAGTTGGCAAGTCCACACCTGATTTCCCAAAAGCCACGTCAATCTATGTTGATTGGGTGATTAGTTCAATAGAGGGTAACAAGTCTACATCGCAGTCTTGTTTTCCTTGGACAATTATTAAAGTGAACATGGAGATGAAGGGGGAGAGCTTTCTAACACATCACTCCAAGGGACAACTTCCAATCAGCTTGTGTGTGCTTGACACCTCAGAGGGATCTACCAAAGGCATGTGTTGGGATAAGGATGCCTTCAAGAAGTTGCTCTGTGGCTTGATGGAGACCGTTGCCACTCCATCACAGTATGTATTGCTATCATTTATGACAATGATAGAGATGGTAAATCTCAAGGAAGCAATGATAGAGGCTTGATTTTGGCATAGAAGGTTTGTGGGTGTTATCCATGAATTGGATAGTGCACAAAAGGGTTTGTCTGAGACCTTCTATTTTTTGTCATTTGTCAGCTCACATGATGGGTTTGATGGATTTGAGCACATGTTAGAAAACACAAGGCCATACACAATAATTAAGGACAATATTCTTTATTCTAATGAGGAAGATGAGTATGAAAAAGAGGCGGTTGTGAAGCATGGCATCATCAAGGAGTGCATCAGGTGCTATTGTAGTAGGGAACATGAAGTTGTTGTTGACATCTTTACTAATGGATGTGTGGCATTACAAGCATTGTCAAGCAAAAGAAAAGTGATCTCACTGGTGAAGACATCCCAATAGGAGACAGAGGTTGAGGCTATGTGTGTGGCACATGCATCAAATCATCCCCATATTAAGATTTGGTCTAGCATTGAGAGGCCTCTTGAGATGCATAGAGCTGATTCACCTATCGATGAAGGAGTTAAAGAGGGTGAGCATCACATTGAAGACTTGCAACCTGTAACTGAAGCAGATCTTGAAGCTATCCCAAAGATTATATTGGAAGATTTGGAGCAAGGTCTTTAGCTACTCATTTATGCCTTGTGTATTCAGTTTCAAAATAATATGACTTTTATGGATTTTCTCGATTGCACATACTCTCATTATATTAAAGAGATTAATCATTAGGTATGATAAAATTGTGTGACATAATGACATGGGGAATGGTACTAGTGTCATTCTCCCTATGTCGGGTTATACTTAAGAGGTACTATTAACATTTTATGTGACCTCATATGGAGAATGGCACTAGTGCCATTCTCTCTTTGTGGTTATGTAGAAATGGTAATATTGTTATGTTCCTTTCTTGAATCTATGTTAGTTGAAAGCATTACAGAGATTAAAAATTGTATGGTTTTAACTCTCTATTAACTATGCTACCAAAGTTTGGATTTGGGTGCTTTCTACAAATCTGTTGGACCAAAGTAATACAGTATCTATGCTTTCAGATCATGCATTGTACATTTCTTTTGGGACATGGGGGGAGGCACTAGTAGTATTCTCTCCTCCCAATGAGGATATAGAGAAAGGCACTAGTGGCATTCTCCATAACCTTATATGTAAAATGGCACTAGCACCACCCCAAGAGAAGAATGGCACTATTGCCATTCTCTCTCTGAGTTCAGAGAGAAAGGTTGCACTATTTGCATTCTCAATTGACCTTTAGAGAGATTGGCACCAGTGCCATTCCCCAAAAAGACAATGGAATCAGTGAACGGCGATGGATAATGTTCGTACTTTATTTTTATTTATTAGTTTCATATGCTTTTGTGCTTCGACATTGTTGAATACACTCTAAAGAATCAAAATATTTCTATATTCCTCAACTTCCACAGGGACCAATGATGCATGGAAGGATATGGAGACATCAAATGTAGAGGACAACATACCACCCAAAATGGGGACTATCAGTTACGCGATGGATACAGGAGGTATAGAAGAAAACATAACCCCAAAAATGGAGAAAATTGCAAGGAATATCACGAATCCTATACTTTTAGAAGAGAATGTGGATGAACGTACTATCTCAACATTGGGGACAAGGCTAGATAATCTTATTGTTGTTGCAAACATGTATGAAATCATAGCACCTGACAATTTGGATGAGTCAGAAGCCAGCAACTTCAAGGAGAATTGGGATCTATATCCACATACAATTTCTTTGGATATGCCACGATTAACAATTATATTAGACTTGAATGGCATGTTATTAAGTCACTGCCTATTCAAGTCTCCAATACATCCGTCTATTATGCATGGCAAAAATAGTTATTTAGAATTTCTTAAAATCTTGCTACAAATATGTAATGTAGGTATCTGGTCAACTGCGATGGAGTATAACGTACTTGATATGGTAGGAAAGCTACAAAATTATGGCAAACATGTTCATAACTACATTCATAATGTATTTTGAAGGAGTGTCTCTCGTGCCATTCTTTTGGGTGCGAGTTTCTTTGGAATCATGATTTATTTTAGGGATTTCAATGGTGCATCAACAAGTTGTTATGTTTTCATCCTAAAGTGTACTTTTTTACTTTGCAATGAGTAATCAACATGACATGTAAATTTATCCTTTTACAATAATGCTAGTCAGTCTAAACATTGAAAGTGCACAATAAATGATTGTCGTTGCCACCTAAATTACATCAAATGCTTGTCATTGCCCATTGATTTTCCATCAACTACATATCTTGCATTCATTCTCCTCAACTACATATCTTGATTTTCCATCAACTACATATCTTACTAAGTTAAAGAGCCTATGCGTTTTCATTGCAATACTCATCATGGTTATTAATTACACTCTACATTTTTTAAATGGTGTTTTGGAGATTTTCAAATGAGAATGCTCACACCAAAAGTGAGTCTCAATATCAATGGAAATTCTAGAGACTCGCTATTATGAAGGTGTTTTTGAACATCACTATGGCTCACGAGATGAATCTAACTCAAATGGGTTTCAAAGTTTATTATTTTGTTGATGATAACGTAGTTTAGACACTGATATTCTATTTATTATTCGAGAATGTAGTTGATATTTCACACTTCATGAATGGCTATCTAGTCTATTTTCACATATTTCTCCTGTTTTTTCATTGAAAGGAGCTACAATTTCTTCCAAAACTACCATTCTAGGAATTGTGTTTTTCCCGAATTATCTAATACGGTCTTATTACATGCCGACTTTATTTCCATATATAGTAGGATATACCAATCCAAAACAATCATCAACGATGAGGTGGGCACTATATTAGCCCGAGTATATATTGCAGTCACTCACAACACTGAGGTGTATTGGGACAATTTCCAATCTAAGGAGTGGTAGTTAGGATTGCACCCATTCCAAGAGAAACATGCTGCTTGGAACCCCGTTGGGAACTGCTAAAAAGGAACACCTTATGTAGACAGACCTAAATAGTATATTATGTGAGACCTTGATGGTGGGGTAGTAAACTATGTTATATGATTAAAAGAGAAAGGTGCAGAGGAGACATTGGCTATTGCAAGTGAGACAAAATTCTTTAAATAGGTTGACTCTATTAAACATGCCAATGCAGATTGAATAGTAATTTGAACATTCTACTAATGTAACTTGTGTTTTGTGTTAGTCTTAGGTCCTTATAGGCTGTATGTAATAACCCTTTTCAAACATATGTAGGCATGTTTTGTGCCACCTTTGATGTTGTACAAACTCTCTCAATGTGGGTTTTTGCACCTTGCTTGCACACATATAACATGATATGTGTAGCAGTTCATTTTATTGAGCATGCCCAGTGCATTTTTCCATTCTGTATGAAGTCAATTTTAGAAGGGGAGGCAGATTTGGATTTAAAAGACTAGTAAGCCTGCTTTGCAGCATGTGGGTCAATGTTTGCTTGGATGTACCCAATCACGAAACTATTTTTGGGGCTATTTTGGGGCCGTGACGCAATGCGCTCCTGGGGGAATATTTGAATTTTGCATGGACCCGCGCTCTCGCTGAAAATTTTCCCAACGTCATGAAGGCACACTGGCATAATAATGAACACTGTCGTAGCACAATCTCTGGCCTAACCACCTGTCATCATGTAGCCTTTTGCCGCATCTTTGCCCGTAGCCCATTTTAATCATAGGTTGGCTTGGAGATACCACCACACTAATTTTTGGTGTAGAAACGAGATGCAATCTATCATTCTGAGCATCGCCTTAGCGCAGTCTCTAGCAATAAAAATTTAAAGCCCTTTGGGGGCTTAGGGTAGGGGAGTGATTAACCCCCAACCTGTTGCGTGCGCAATAGGTTGGAGGTTAACCCCCTCCTCTCCTCCCGTCTCCCCCCATCCCACCTCTCCCTTCCTCTTTCTTTGCCTCCTCCTCCCGTCTGCGCCCTCTTGTCGATCCCCTCCCCCTCCCTCCTGCCTCCCCCTCTTGTCTCCCCTCCCTCCTGCCTCCCCCTCCCGTCTGTGCCCTCCCCGCCCTCTCGCCTCCTTGTCTGCCTCCTCTCCCTCCTCCCTCCCGCCTCCCCACCTACCTCCTCTCCTCCTCCCTCCCGCCTCCCCACCTACCTCCTCCCTCCCAACTGCCCTCTCCTCTCCCTCCTCCCTCCCCTCCCGTCCTCCTCATCGCTCCCCGCCTTAAAAAAGAGGGAGAAGAGGGGGGGAAGCGGGAGGAGAGGGGAAGGGAGCGGAGGGAGGAAGGGAGGGGACCGACATGAGGGGAGGCAGGGAAGGGGGAGGGGGCGACGGGAGGGCGGGAGGAGAGGAGGGAGGGGGGTTTACCCCCACCTGTTGCACATGCAACAGGTGGGGTAAGGGGTATTATTACCCCCACTCCACCTGTTGCATGCGCAATAGGGGGGTTAACCCTCCCCCTCCCTCCTCTCATCCCCCCTCCCCCTGCCCTCCCACCTCCCCTCCCCCTTCCCTGCCTCACCCCCCCACCCCACCTATTGCGCACACAATAGGTGGGGTAGGGGGGGTTAACCCCCCCTCCCTCCTCTCCTCCGTCGGCCCCCTCCCTGTGCCCTCCCGCCTCCCCTCCCCCTTCCCTGCCTCCCCCTCCTGTCGGCCCTCTCCCCCTTCCCTGCCTCCCCTCCCCCTCCTCCTTCCCCGTGCCCTCCCCGCCTCCCCTCCCCCTTCCCCACCCTCCTGTCGGCCCCCTCCCCTCCCCCTTCCCCGCCTCCCCCTCCCGTCAGCCCCCTCCCCTCCCTCCCTCCCTCCCGCCTGTGATGGGGAGGGGAGGCAGAGGGGGAGGTGGGGAAGGGAGGGGTCGGCCGAGAGGGGGAGGGGAAGGGCTGGACGAGGGGGAAGGGAAGGGAGGGACGGCAGGGAGGGAGGGGCTGGCGAGGAGGGGGAGGCAAGGAAGGGAGGGGCCGATGGGGAGGGGGAGGGGGAGGGAGAGGAGGGGAAGGGAGGGGTAGGGGCCGGCGAGGAGGGGGATAGGGAGGGAGAGGAGGGGAAGGGAGGGGCCAGCAGGGAGGGGGAGGGGGAGGCGGGGAAGGGGAGGGGAAGGGAGGGCAGGGAGGAGAAGGGAAGGGGGAGGAGAGGGGAAGGGAGGGGAGGGGGAGGGGAGGAGAGGAAGCGGGAGGAGGGAGGGGAGAAGCGAGAGGAGAGGGGAAGGGAGGGGGAGAGAGGAAGCGAGAGAAGAAGGGGGAGGAGAGGGGAAGGGAGGGGGAGGGGAGGGCAAGGGACAGGAGGGAGGAGAGGGGAAGGGAGGGGAGAGAGGAAGCGACGAGAGGAGAGGGGATGGGAAGCAGGAGGGGAGGGACGAGAGGGAGGGAGGGAGTACCTGGGTGGAGAGGTGGTGAAGCTCTAGGAAAGTTGTGAGAGAGAATGAGGAGAAGTAGAGTTTTATAGGAAATGGGTAGCTTTTAGGTTGTCAGCTTTTTTTAGTTTTTAAGGTTTGTTTAGTTTTTTTAGGTTCACTATAAGTAGAACATTCTTCATTCTCTCTTTCATTCAAAGATCATTCTTTTACACTCCACGCTTCTTTCCTCTCATCAACCTGTTGCAGGATTCTAAAGAATTTTCAAAATGTTGCAAGAGGTGAGTTCATTTCTAACCTATTGCGTATGCAAGAACTTCTAAGAATCAAGTTTTTGTAAATTTGAATTTTTTTTCAAATCCGATTCTTTTCTCAAAAACTTGTGTTACGCAACAACTTCAAAAAACCACTTTTGCATTAAATATTTTTTCCCACAAATTTTCCTCTTTACCTCAATCTCTCACAACCTATTTTCAGAAATTTCTCTCCTAGCCTATTGGGCACAGAACAATTTTTCAAAAAATATATCTATATTACAAATTTCTCTCTCAACCTTAAAACCACTCAAACCTCCCTACCTATTGCGTACGCAACAACTTCAAAACAAAATTTAATCATAAATCTCTCCAAAAAACTCCTCAACAAAAAAAAAGCAATCTATTACAAATTTCTCTCTCAACCTCAAAACCACTCAAACCCTACCTCTTGCGTACGCAAAAACTTCAAAACAAAATTTAATCATAAATGTCTCCAAAAAACTCCTCATTAAAAAAAAAACAATCTATTATAAATTTCTCTCTCAACCTCAAAACCACTCAAACCTCCCTACCTATTGCGCACGCAACAACTTCAAAACAAAATTTAATCATAAATCTCTCCAAAAAACTCCTCAAAAAAAGAAAACAATCTATTACAAATTTCTCTCTCAACCTCAAAACCACTTAAACCTTCCTACCTATTGCGTACGCAACAACTTTAAAACAAAATTTAATCATAAATCTCTCCAAAAAACTCTTCTCACGACACTTTATGACAAATTTCTGTCTCAACCTCAAAACCACTCAAACCTCTTACTTTTAGCATGTATGCTTTTCTTCCATGTGTATAATACTTGTTAGATAGTCGAAGAATGAAAAATTAGATAATGTATTTATAAGGTAGGTATTAAAAACCATAAAATCTAGAAGATGTTTAGCATACTTACTTATCTTTATTACTATGTGTAATACTTTGCAAAAGCGTTAAACTTTGTTTAAGGCTTTGCACAAAATTACAGTATTGTTGCATCCATATCATTTTTTTACTTTAGCAACCACCAGATATCCATGGTATCCATGATATGGAATACATATTTCTTTTGAATATTTCTTATCACATACTTTTTCATTTCTTCTGATACACCATGCAGCATGAATGTAAGAAAATATGAATCAGTGTGCTTTTAGCCTATGTACTTGTCTCTAATCAATATGATACTTTGACTAGGTAGACTTATAATTACTTAAAGTAAAGCCTTTGCAAAGGATCATCTCTTCTGATACACCATGCAGCATGAATGTAAGAAAATATGAAGCGGTGTGCTTTTAGCCTATGTGCTTGTCCCTAATCAGTAGGATACTTTGACTAGGTAGACTTTTACTTACTTAAAGTAAAGCCTTTGCAAAGGATCATACCTACAAACAAAACACTTTGGAAAGCATATAACATATAGTCTATATATATCTAAACTAAATACTTTGGAATGCATATTTTATATAGTCTATATACCTTAAATCTTACACCCTAAATCTTAAATCCTAAAGTTTCCTAAATCTTAGGTTATACAATCTAAGCTCTTAAACTTATATAATTATTATAATCTCTAAACCCTAAACCTTAAACCCTAACCCCTATAACTTAAATTCTAAAACCTAATTTTCAATTCTAAACCCTAGATTCTCGACTCTAAGCTCATGATCTTATACACTAAACCCTAAACCCTAAAACCAAAAACCTAAATCCTAAATCCTAAACCCTAAAATAATAATCATAAACCCTAAATGCTAAATCCTAAACCCCAAACCCTAGATTCTAAACCCTAAATCCTAAATCCTAAACCCTAAAAACATAATCATAAACCTGAAACCCTAAACACAATCTTAAATCCTAAGCCCTAAATCCTTAACCCTAAACCCTAACCCTAAAATACAATCAAAATTTAATGATTTTTTTCAATTTGTGCAATAGGTTTGATATATCCCCCAAACTGTTGCAAGTGGAATAGGTTAATGGTGCACTCAACCTATTGCAAAAATCAAGGAATTTCCTTGATTTGTGCAATAGGTTGGATATACCCCCCCAACATGTTGCTCAAGCAACAGGTTGGGGGGTATATCCAACCTATTGCACAAATCGAGAATTTTCTTGATTTGTGCAACAGATTGGATATACCCCCCAACCTGTTGCTCAAGCAACAGGTTGGGGGATATATCCAACAATAGTTGGGGTGACCCCAACCTGTTGCTCAAGCAACAAATTGGGGGGTATATCCAACCTATTGCACAAGTCAAGAATTTTCTTGACTTGTGGATATACCCCCCAACCTGTTGCTCAAGCAATAGGTTGGGGGGTATATCCAACCTGTTGCATATACCCCCCAACCTGTTGCTCAAGCAACAGGTTAGGGGGTATATCCAACTTGTTGCACAAGTCAAGAAAATTCTTGATTTGTGCAATAGGTTGGATATACCCCCCAACCTATTGCTCGAACAACAGGTTGGGGGTATATCCAACCTATTGCACAAGTTAAGAAAATTCTTGATTTGTGCAACAGGTTGGATATACCCCCCAACCTATTGCTTGAGCAACAGGTTGGGGGTATATCCAACCTTGCACAAATCAAGAAAATTCTTGAGTTGTGCAATAGGTTGGATATATTCCCCAACTGTATATCAAATTATTGCACAAATAAGAGAAATTCTTGATTTGTGCAACAGGTTGGATATATCCCCCAACCTGTTGCTCAAGCAACAGGTTGGGGGATATATCCAACCTGTTGCACAAATTTAAAAAATTCATTAAATTTTGGTTGTATTTTAGGGTTAGGATTTAGGGTTTAGGGTTTAGGATTTAAGATTTAGGGTTTAAAATTAAGAATTTAGGGTTTAAGGTTTAGGATTTATTATTTAGGAGTTTAGGATTTAGGGTTTAGGGTTTAGGAATTAAATGGTTAAAGTTTAGGATTTACGATGGTTAAGATGTTTTGGTATCAATTATTTAAAGTTTAGGATGTAGGGTTTAGGTTTAATGCTTTCTCTGCTAGTTTTAGTATATAAGTTATTAAGTAATAATAAGCTCAATGATTATTTATTATATTGATTTTGAGTTGCTAATCTATTTTTGTACATAAAACAGGTATTCACCCTAACAGAGGGTATGGATGTGGTGTTATATAAGAAGAATGAAGTGGTGGCTTTTGGACGAATTCGTAGTCTTAATCCTATGAATGTGTGTCATTTCCAACGCTGTGGTGAGAGAAGATGTGTAGTGATAATTACCAACGTTGTAAACCCTGAAGTACATTTGAAATATCCACATGGAGACTTTGAAACATTGGGAGATATCTTACAATGTGACATATTTGATATGCAAGCACACAGAACACTCTGGGACCAAGACAAAATTGTTCCAAAGACATACTTACAAGATATCAAGAAAACTTATTTTGAGGGGGAAAAAGTAGAGATGTTATCTTGCTCCGGAGAATTTTTAGCAATTGGCAACTTTAAGGACTATGCTCAGAGTTTTCTCTGTATAGTGGAGATAATTAAGTTGACTAGTGCAGGTGTCATTCAAAATGCAATGGATAGTACTTCACATTTAGATGTCCATAATACTACGTCTCAACTACAAGTTCATAGTACTTGTAAATGGGGGTTAGCTTTCTTGAAATCAAGTTTGCCCAAGACAGTTTCCTTCAATGTCATGGAAGACACAACAGAATATTATCAGAAGAAAAAGACTATAACACAAATGGGATCCAAATTGATAAGAAGCTATAGTAGTAATCAAGAGTATCATAGTGGCATGCTCACAGGTATTGAGGACATTATAGTAACAGATGTTGATGTAGAAAAGGTTTCTTGTGTTGCAAGTGACTCAAATATACTCACTGGTATAGAAGACTTGTCTTGTGTTGCAAGTGACTCGAACAGGCTCACTGGTATAGAAGACTTGTCATGTGTTGCAAGTGACTCGAACAGGCTCACTGGTATAAAAGACTTGTCCTGTGTTGCAAGTGACTCGAACAGGCTCACTAGTATAGAAGACTTTTCTTGTGTTGCAAGTGACTCAAACATGCTTACTGATATAGAAGACTTGTCTTTGTGTTGACAATAATAAGATGGGACCACAAAGAAAAATACACGCAAAGATCGATGGGATAAGTGATGCAATAATAGGAATTGATGATATTAGTGACAATGATCATGATGTTACCACTCGAACACAAGGCAAAAGGGGCAGAGAATCTGAGACTTGTCATGTTGTTCGTAATATTGTTGCTAGCATGCCAGAGAATATAGATGGGAGAACCTTGAGTTACGAAGGAGAAACGATTCAACCACAAAATTCAAGAGGCATTGGCAACAAATTGACATCAATGAACATGTCTACCAGATTGCCATTTCCAAGATATTATAAGGTATCAAATAGTTCTCAAGCCCACACAGCATTTGATTATAAAGATGAAGATTCAAGGGAAATGGATTCGAGGTTTGATGGTCTTACAACTAGAAAACGCAAGACACTATTTACAAAAAGAAAGTATGTGATTGTGAAGAGGTGAAGAATCATGGCATTAATTCCAGAACCAAAGAGACATGTAATGCTATCTGAGGAGAATATGGAAAGGATGCTTATGCAAGTTTGTTGCAGGAGACTTTGCATTAGAAAAGTTGGGAAAGATGATCACTTAGCCATACACCTTGGTATTTGGAGTAAGACAACGCTTAATAGACATAACTATCTTCTTCAAGAGTTTTTATACATTCTTCATCAAGGCACTAATCAAGATTTGAGCACAAGACATTGTAAACCTAGATTGAAACCCATGGTTAATGGGAGACCCATTTGCAATCGAGGATATCAATGGTTAACTAGACTATCACATGGCACATACTGGACCATCTGGGAAGAGGTGAAAGAAAAAGTGGTTCATACAATTCATGGAAATACCTACAAGCTTAAATGCCATGGAAGCACTATAAATGCAACCACAACATTAAAGCAAGTTCTCGAAGACCATGCATTACCATAGCCTCATCTTCAACAAACAATGCTAGATGGATGTGTCAAATGCCAACAACATCTTCCTTTGGGAATGACAAAGAAGGTCATCCTAGAAACTGTGAATAGAACTTTACAAGACAGAGACGAGAGCATGATTTCACGATCCACCTTGTACAAAATTTGGCGTAGAGATTTTTGCCATGTCAAGACACCATCAAAGCAAAGGATGTCAAAATGTAAGACATGTGATGAATTAAAAAATGCCATTGAACATAGTAAATGTGAGCAGCAGTGAGGAAGATATATTAAATGGCGATCAATCCATTTACATCATGTGCAGGATGCTCGAAAGTTGTATGCTTCTTGGAGAGAGGAAGCTATTTCACATGTCGATAAGTCCATGTGCATCATCATTGATGGCATGGACCAGAATACAACCACTTTGCCACGATATAGATGTATCATATAGATGTATCCCACCAGCATTGGAGGGCAAACATGGACTAAAAACACACTTGTATGGAGTATTAGTACATGGATACCGAAATTTTTATGATGTATGGATTGATAGTTTGCATGACCATGATAGTAACCAGGTTGTTACATCAATCATGAAAGTAATAAGAAAGGTCAGAGATGCTCACGGATGTTTACCTAACACATTGCAAATACAAGCTGATAATTGTTGGAAAAAGAACAAGAATAAATAAATATTTGCTTTATGCTCTATGCTGGTTGGTTTGAAAATATTTGAAGAAGTGGAAGTTGGCTTTCTTCTTGTCGGCCATACACATGAAGACATAGATCAAATCTTCAGTGTTATCTCTGGTGAGTTAAAGGCAATGATGTTTTGACAATGGAGGATATGCTATTTCGAATTGGGAAAAAAATTGGAGGTTCTCGCAAGGAAGAATCAGAAGTGGCTATCTTAGAGAGGATGGTAGATTGGAGAGCATTCATAGAGCCACATTTATAAATAGGAGATGATGCCCTAATAGGACACATAAATCCACACTACTTTCGGTTTCACATGCATAACAATATTCTAGTGATGCAATGGAAGCACTACTCAGTAGATGGAGATCATTTATGGAGTGAGTCATATGCTTTATTACAATGAATAATTCCATTGGAGGAAACTAGATTTGTTCTTGCAAAAAACAAATCACTTAACATAGATGAAATGAAAGGCTTGAAAGCCTTCATTAAACATCTTCAAAGTATGATGCAGCAATATCCTGAGCAATCAACTAAGAATTTGGAGACAATTAAATCAACTGAAGCACTTATCCAATCTTTAGAAAGACAAGAAAACTTAATGAGCATTGAATACTGTGAATCCTTTTGGCTGGAACAAGCTAGGTCACCAAGTTTTCCTTTGGATATAAATATGTTAGTAGATATGGAGGAAGCAGAGGAATGCCTTTTACCTCAAAAATATTGTGGCAGGAAGGGAGACAAACCCTTACCAGAGTTTATACCATCTAATGAGATTGAAGAGGGTCTATTTGTTGCAGTTTGGGCATCTGATCCAGGTTCAGCGTTGGATGACCAAGGTGGCCCAATTTGGGGTACACAGGTTGCTAAGATAGAAAGGGATGACAAGGGAACTCCTATAACATTTACAGCTTTATGGTATGAACCAAAGCCATTGAAAAATCTCCCGAGAAGATATACAATAAAACAACTCTATGAGGGATGCTTGCAAAAGAAGCGTGAATGGGTTCCAAATAATGAGGGATTAACAAAGGTGGAAGTCAGTAGCATTATTCATTGCTGGAAATCGAGGACACGAAGTTTTAAAAAGAAGCATGGATACAATGTTGAAAAATTTATCACAATCCCTGATCCAAGTCATGTCCATATTAAACATCATTTGGCAAGACTTGACCCATCAAACACAAATACATTACATGAATCTGATGACTCTGAACGAGATTCAGATGCATAAGATAATGTTTTGTATGCTTTTTTCCATACAAATGGTGTATCTATACACCACCAATAAGATAATTTAGTGTATGGTTTGTTTTTCAAAAAAAGGGTATATCTATACACCACTTATATATTGAATTCAACAAACTCTTTTTTTTCAAAAAAATGGTGTATCTATACACCACTTATATGTTGAATTCAACAAACTCTTTTCATATGGTGTCATATTTTCACTTCATAGTGTTAAAATTGAACTAGATTAGGAGACTACTATTATTATTATTATAGTTATTGGATGGGGACACCATGCACGAGTTTGGGAATTATAGCTTCACTGAGCCATTTTTTTTAAAATTAGAGGTCACCACTTGACTTTTTAGCTTAGTAAGGCCATATTTGTATATAAGTGACACATTTAGTGCTCTAAAAAACCCAATTTTTAAGCTCACTAAGTGAAGTTGAGTGGAGAAGATATGCTCCAAAAAAAAGTCCAAACCAGGAGAGAAAGTCCAAAAATTTTGAATAGTGTGTTATACACATATCATTTGTTCAAACAAAATGTGCAATATGTCATGCTTGGACATCTCAACACAGTGAAGACATACAAAGAAGCATGGGATATGTAAGCAACTCTTTGTGAGTCTAAGAATTCATCCAGGATTCTCACAGTGAGAAACTAGATCAATGAGAGCATTTGCAACATTGGTGAAATTGGTCATGCTTATGTACTCGGGATTAAGGATTACAACAATCAACTCACACATGACAAAGCATTAGGAATGGTTCACATAGATGAAACCATTAGAAGCATCCAAGAATGTTATGTACATGACATATAACATACCAAATCTAGTTCAAGGAAAAGGCATTGTCCCTATGGACAATTTCTTTAGATGAAAGGATTGGTGAAAGATGTACTCTATGTTCCAAAGCTTGGAACCTCTTAGCAGTTGAGCAAATAACAAAACACAACTATCAAGTCATCTTTGATGGAGATGAATGCACTATCAAAAAAAAATTTAGAGGATATCAGTTAGTGGGAAAAGCTGTCAAGGAAGGATGCTTGTTTAGAATGCTAGCTTTAGTACCAGACTTGCATGCCATGTCAACTCAATAGCAATCGATGCTACTTTTTTTAGTATGGAAAAAGAGACATGGACATGTAAATTTCAAATGCAAATTTCAAAAGCTTAATGCAACTAAGAAATCAAAATCTAGCAATTGGAATTCTGAAACTATAGTTTCTTAGAAAAGTTTGTGAAGCATGTTGCTTTGGTAAAAAAGAAAGAACAAATTTGGTAGAGGCACCTCTCTAGGAAGAGGCATTCTTGATTTGATACATAGAGGTATATGGGGTTATACAGAGTCTAATAGCATCAATGGTTTACTTTACTACTTAACTTTCATTGACGACTACATAAGATATTGTTCGGTCTATTTTTTGAAGGAGAAATTTGAAGTCTTTCCCAGATTTCAAGAATTCAAAGACATGGTAGAGAACCAGACTTGCATAAAGACCTTCACCTTGAGGTATAATCCAAACAAAGAAAATCCTATGAAAAATGCTCTATTGTGGTCCTTGGATACCCAAAATTAAGATCAGACAAAGGAGGTGAATACATGTCTTTAGCATTCATGAACTTTTGCAGAGGTAATGGCATTTGAAGGCAATTCACATGTGCAACACAATGCAATAGTGGAAAGGAAGAATGGGACTTTAGTAGACAATGCTAGAACAATGCTTAGTGGGAAGCATCTTTCAAATCAGTATTGGATAGAAGCAATTTCCAATACAAACTACTGGCTTAATGGACTTCTGGCCAAACTGATTCAAGGTATGACAACTTATGGGGCATTCAATGGATACAAGCCACACATTGGGCATCTCTAAATATTTAATTGCATAGCATATGCCCACATACATGATGATCATCACACAAAAAATTGGATGTTAAGTCACGTAAGTGCATCATGGGTGACTATAGTGAAGAAAGAAAAGCATACAAGTTGCATGATCCCATTAATCAAAAGGTCATTATCTCCAGAGATGTAATTTTTTATGAGGAATCAGAATGGAAGACATCAAATAGATAGAATATAGACACACTGATTACCCACTCACGTACAAAAAAGGTTGATGGAGAAGAGCAAGAATTGCCACAAAACCCCTCCAGAAGAGCAACAAACTAAGACGGTCTACTAGCTGGAAAAGTAGATCACCAACCACATTGACATATGCAGGGATGTTTTTATCAAAGCCATGCTTATATATTAATATAAAATATTGGCAAAATATTTCAAGCTAATTCTTTTAGTTTCATAATATTAGTAGAATGTAGTACTTTTTCATTTTTTTTCTTTTGAATTCTAAAGGAAAAAATGTAAATCCTGGCAAAACTTTAAATTTTTTTGCATAATAGTTTCAAATACTAGCGAATGTTTCAAACATTTATTTTTATTAGGGCCTAAAAAATTTTTACACTAATATAAAAGTTTATCTTTCTAACGAAACTAACTTGAAAAAGTCATCCATGGACATATGCTCAGAACTCGCTCAAAAAGGGAAAGCAATTTAGATTGAAACTATCGATCGTGCTCTTATGACTGCCGTCATGGTTACAGAAGAGCCAGTGTACTTTGAAGATGTAATTGATAAGCTAGAATGGCAATTTGCTATGAATGAATAAATGTAAGCTTTGTACAAAAACAACACTTGGGAACTGTGTGACCTTTCACTAGGAAATAAGGCCATTCCAAACAAATGGTGGGTTTACAAAGTGAAGTAAAGATATAAAGCTAGACCAGTTGCAAAAGATTTTCCTCAGTAATATGGTCAAAACTATGATGAGACCTATGCTCCAGTAGCAAAGATGGACTTCATAAGATTTTTGATATCATGAGCCACACTCAGCAGAAGATAGAATGTGTACCAGCTAGGTGTGAAGAATGTTTTTCTAAATGGTTACCTAAACAAGGAAGTCTACATGTAGCAGCCAATAGGGTATGTTGAACCAGGGAAAGAGCATCAAGCTATTTGCCATCTCAAGAAAATCATATACGGCTCAAAGTAAGCACATCAAAGTTGGTATAGAAGAATCGGTAAGTATTTTTTTAATATGGGATACATAAAGTCTAATGCAGATCATATGCTCTATTACAAAGTTCAAGGGGAATACATGTAACTATAGCACCTTTGTATGTAGATGATCTGATTGTGACAGGAAACAATAAAAGCTTCATCAAGAAGTTGAAACAGGACTTATTTGGAGAGTTCACATGAAAGATCTTGGACTTATGCACTATTGTCTTATATTGAGTTGTGGAGAGACTAAGACAACACCTTCATGAGCCAACAAAAATATGCAGATAGTATCCTGAAGAGCTTTCATATGGTAGATCAAAAGATTGCAGCCACTCCCAGGAAGCCAAGTTTGAAACTTACTAAGCATCCATAAAAGCCTACAATCAATGACAAGTACTATCTGTAGCTCATTGGATCTCTTATATATCTAACTACCACAAGGCGGATATTTGTTGTGCAATAAGTTCACTTGCACAGCTTATTGAAAATCCAAAACAATCTCACTAGAATGCAACCAAAAGAGTCTTGAGATATATTAAGGTACAAGACAGTTTGCAATAAAATATAGAGGAAGTCATCCAAGGTTGCATGGATACTTTGACAGTGACTATGTAAGAGATCATGAGACCAGGAGATCCACAAAAGGATATGCAATTTTCCTTGGTCAAGGTGCTATATCATGGTTGTCAACAACTATTTCTTTGTCTTCAACAGAAGTAGAATATAGGGCACTCACAAGTGCATGTGAGGCTATATGGCTGAGAAGACTATTGTCAGAAACATATTACTTTGACGAGACAATGCCAACAACAGTATATTGTGATAATCAATTGGCTCCAGCATTAGCCAAGAAACTAGTATATCAATCTAAGACAAAGCACATAGAGGTCAGAGAGCACTTCATCAGAGAAAGAGTGTCATTTGGTGACATCACATTGCAACATTGTAACATCAAAGAGAATGTTACATATATCTTTATCAAACCATTTGGGACAGCACTTTGTGAGAAGCACTCTTGGTTTGACATAAGGGAAGGACATTCCCATTAAAGAGGTGTGATGGAATGTAATGTTCAATCCTTCTGCAATTCCAATAATCATAATCTTGAGGGAAGGCCTACTTCATGATTTTGATCTTGAGGGAAGGTGTTGAGGATTCATCTCAACATCATGTGATCATATGTTCATAGCACTAACACAATAGAAGGCTAAAAGGCACAAGGGTTGGAAACCCTAACCCCAGCCCTAACCTTAAAGAGGTCTGTATATATTCTTTTTTCTCAACTAAATCTAGTGTACAGTTAATCATTTTATGGTGTGCTCTCTAGTTTTCCCCTTCCTCATCTCTAGTTGTTCTCTCTAGTTGTGCCCTCTCTCCTCATCTCCGCTCCTCTCTCCATATTTCTTCAAGGGAGAATTAACAAGAACTTTACTCAATTGCACCCAATCGACAAAACAAGGTGAGAAGCGCTGAGATAGGGTGAAGAGTTCATCGAATTTAGGATTGACGGTGAGACTGGGAGCTTGTGCCCGACGGTGTTAGGCTGGTGCATGGTTGAAGGTTGGAAACAGCCTTCTCTACATCTTGGGAAGCGGGTGAAGTGCTCGTGGGTGATTGTTGTTGACATGGAACTGGTTGAGCTACAGTTGCTGATGAGTGAAGGGAAGGGTGAGTACTTGGGTTAGAAGAGTGGTGGGTTGTGGGCAGTGTAGGAGAATGTTGGTTTTGGTGAGGGAGGGGATGAGCAGCATTTGTTTGCTAAGGTTCTATCCAAGAAGTTGGGTGGTGGGTTTTCTTCTCTATTGCTAATGAAGCAAAGAAATGGGTGCTCACTGAGTCTGGTAGAAGGCCTCATGAAGTGGCTCATAAGCCTTGGTTCAAAAATGGTAAATGACATGGAGTTGTTTGTAAGCTTGGCTTGGATGTGGTCAAGCATGAGCTGGTTTGTCTAGCAAAAGGTGGGGTTTATTTCAAAGTTAGGTGAGTAGATTGCGGCTTCCTTGGGTTGATTTCTTTTAGTTACCCCTTCTTTGAAATTTAGTCTTAGACATGGTTGGATCCTTTGGGATCATAGTGTTGAAGCCATGATTTTGTGGATGTGGAAGGGTGATGGAATGATGTTCTCACTTTAGGTCCGCTTTGGTCCCTTTGGTAATGCATGTTTCATTTGTAAAAATACCTCACATTATGCCGGGAATTGTTTGAGATGGATGGAAAATGCTCATGTGGCTCAAAGAGATTATGATACAAAGGAGCTGATGGCGTCAAAAGAAAAGGGGGTTCATGAAAGTGAAGATCAATCTACTGAAGCGGTACTTGATGGCCGGTTTGTGGCAAAGATGAAGAGGGTGATGCATGGAAGGTGGTTGGGAAAAGGGCAAAGTTAAGGGGATTATGTCGAAGAGAAATTTGGCGCATAATGGATGCTCATGCTCATCAGAGTTGCATTTGAGTTCCTCGGAGCGAGGGCATCGAGGGGCATGATTGCTATTTAGTTTGTGAGTGACTCCCCTCAGAAGGAGGCCATGCTATCAGTTAGATCTCGTGTTAGTGTCGAAAGTCTTGGAAGAAGTCAAGGATGAAGAAATGCCTGATGCAAGTGGTAGAAAAAGAGTTCTTGATGAGAAAACTCATGGGAAGGCAGTTATGGGTGTCACAGGATCAGAATGGGCAGTAGCGTGGCAATATATCAATGGCTAAAAAGGTTAAGGATGTTGCGAAAGGATATGCTCGTGGCAAAGAAAAACCAGTTCAACTTCTTTTAGGAGACTTATAAGGATCTTTCCAACTCTTTATTTCATGGTGGTTTAGAAGGATGCCAAGGTAAGATTGGTCTCTGTGCTAACGTGGAATATCAGAGGTGGTTGTGGCTCGAGGAAACAACGGGATTGTTTGGCATTTTTTAGGAAACCTAAGGCATATGTGTTCATACTCTAGGAAGTAAAGTGTGGGGAATCAGATGCCTTTTGGTTAGCCTTGAAAAAATTGGGATTTTTTGTGTTCGTCAATGCTCCTTGTTGTAGAGGAAGAGAAGGGGTTGACATCATTGCGAAATGCCATTATAACCTAGTTCATGGTGGATGGCTTCGCCTTTGGCATAGTGAGTTTATATGCCCCGAGCACTTGTGATGAGAGGAGTTCGTGTTGGAACATACTTAGTTCATGTTTGGTGGGGGACAAATGGCTTGTTGCAGGTGATTGGAACTTTACTAAAGTAGTAAGGGATAGATTGCACTTGTATAATAGTGCTTCTATGTTAAGCTATGATGAGTGGGAGGAGTTGTGTGTGAATCATAGTTTAATCAACTATATTGAGCTAGATCCGACAAGGTTGCAAGGGTTCTCTTGGACTAATTGCAAGAAAGGGGATGATTTTAGATTGGCTAGAATGGATCGCTTTTATGTGAGTGGAGAGGGTTGGTGGTTGAGAGACCCTGTGAAGGGCAAATATCGTCTCAATATTGTTGTGTCAGTCCATTGGATTGTTGTTTGGAAATTTGCAACCCCTCGATAGTGGGTAGATCAAATGATATTCCCTTTAAGCTAAATATTAAGTTGTTAGAGTCTACTGAGTTGAAAAGGTTAATTCTGAATGCATGGGCAAATGAGAGGATGAGATTTGAGGAGCCCTGTGCTAGATATGATGCCTATATTAGAAGGTGGACGGAGATTGGGACAAGATGACGAGAAAGAAGTAAGGGAAATTGGGTGAGTTGAGTTCTACCATGTCATCTTTGAGGGAGGCATTGAAGCTTGCCCCCATGATCATGTTTTGACTACTCTTTTCTCAGAAGTGAGAGCTATCATTCATGCCAGGGAATCTAAGGCGGTAGAACGAGCCAGGGTTAGGAGTAGTCTAACATGACTTTCGTTAGGGGATTCTCCCACTACATTTTTTTTCTAAGTAGTTAAACATAATCATGAGAGGGAATTGATTGATAGGGTACTGGATCAGCATGGCACTGTAATAACACAGTTTTGGCATATAGCTGATATTTTTAGAAATCATTTTTGTACTCTGGTAGAGCATCAGCCTATGCAAGATTAGGCATGGACTGATGCTATGGAGCTTGTCTTGGCTAGGATTGATGCCCGAGTTTCTGACGCTCAGAGGCTGATTCTAAATAAACATTTCTCCTTGCAGGAGCTGTGGGATGCTCATTAGCTTATCAGTTGGAGACATAGCCAGTGGGTTTTGGCTAATACAGGCCTTAGGAAAATTTATGTCAAGTTGATCTACCGGTGCCTATTAAATAAGGCGAGGTTTGCTCTAGACCTCAATAAGTATTGGGGCTTGAGGCGTTCGACGGGATGGTGGAAAAATATGCTTATACAGATTTTGAAAGGGTGGAAGGTGGGAGCATGCTGCTTCCTTCTCTACAAAAATTAGCGCTAAACTGGCTACCTGTGCATGCTAAGCTGATGAAGATAGTGTTGATTGATCCATTGTTCCCCTTTTGTGGTCATGTGGTTGAGTCTCTTTGGCATCTGTTTCGTTTGTGTCCAGTGTCAAAGGCTCTTTGGAGTAAGATGGAAAGGGCGATAAGAAAGGTGGGATTGATCTCAAGCTTTTGCTTGGCTTCCAACTAGAGGTTTCTGTTGCTTGGTGATGTTCGTGGCCTCCCTTCGACGTTGGCGGTCTCTCGTTATCCTCAAGTTCGTGGTGTTGTGGTTAAGGCGATTTGGTCAATACGAAAGTAGATTTTTTTGGGCCAACTCAAACCATGGAGTTTCTCTGACTCAGGGTTGGTTTCATGTTGTTGCAGGGCTACCTTATTAGATATGGCTAAGGTTTAGAGTCCAGTTGATTCCCTAGTAGCTGGCTATTTGGAAGAGTTAGCTAAAGTTTTGTGAGCTTCTATTTTGCTATTGTAGCACTGGCTTGGGGCTTGTTCCGTTTGTATGCCCTTTTTTAATTTTCCTTAATATCAGTGAGCTTTTCGAAAAAGAAGGAGAGTTAACAAAACTTGGGAACCTAAGCCTTTTGTTTGATCATATAACTAGCCATCTTGTACAAGTTACCCACATAACAATATTAACAAATCCCACACAATTATTCAAATTGAATGCTCACACAATTTTCACATGGACATGTGCGTGCATGAGCATGAGCATGTGAGAGAGAGAGAGAGAGAGAGAGAGAGAGAGAGAGAGAGAGAGATGCAAAATGTGCAAATGCAACACAATGCAATTCAAAAAATGAAATGTATTCTTTAAACGACTTGATGCCCATTGAAATGCTCCAACTTCCCATCTCCAAAAAGTATGACTTAAATCTTTAATGGATTCAACATAGTTTGCATTTCATACAAATGCTACCTTAAGGACATTGAGAAACATAATTTTAATTTAAGGATGCCACTACTAAACAAGATTGGATTATATCTATGGCATCATCTAATTGATAAGCGCACAAAACTTGGGATTAATGGCATTCTCCGTGCACAACTTATAACTTTTAATTATCCACACAAATGTAAGCTCTCTCTTATGCAATCATGAACAATAAATGCATGAAATCCAATCTATATTTGATAATGCATGTGGAAAAATATGACAATAGCTAAGATCCAAGGCCTCATTCAAGCATACTATTACCCCACTTTCTAGTACAAGGTAATGCTCACAAAATTTGATTTTCCATCTACAAAGGGACCAACAAGATGATTGAAATAAAATATTATGCACTACAATAAACAAGTTAAACAATGAGGAAAGAGTGAACACCATTGCCCACCCAGTATAACATGATGCCTAGTTTATCTTATGTAGGTTAGTGTTATTTGAAGCTCCCTAGGTTGTGTGTAAATATGAAGGCAAATACTACAATGTCGAATAGGACTAAGCCAATCTATAATAGATAATAAACCAAGAGGGATGTAGAATTGGTTTTCTTGAGAAATAGTTAGTGCCTTCCAATCATCATACATGAATGTATGTTCAAGCTTTGGCATTTATTCAATGGACCAGAGTATGCTCATGGTCACAATACATGCCACAATGATAAAGTCCTATAATTTCGACGTGGTTGTCACTACATGATCTCGAGAACTTTCCCCATCCTCCCAACCAAACCCACTACCCTAGCACCTCTTTGTACCATATCCTCACAGCCCGTATAATCTTAAGCATCAACTTAAAGCCAAAGACATTTTCATCGAACTAAGCAAAGAATACGCCTTGTTGGGTTCAAATAAGTTTGGCTGGTTTGTGCATGGGGAATTGATGTTGAATAATAAACTTAGTTTTCTTTCCTCACATTCGTAGTAGATATCCATAACCTTGAACGTTGGGGAAGAAGAGAGAAGACTTACATTATTGAGGATGGGATCGTTTTGAGTACCCCATAATAAGGATAAGGAAAAAGGCTGGGTAAAGGCTGCAATGAACAATGTGGCCAATAGAAATCCTTAAACTGTAAGTTAAAGACAAAGGAGCCCTGAAATGCATCCTACAGGTGACATCTATATTAACGGAGAGATTTAGCCATCAAAACAAACCAACCATCCCTCTAAGCAATTTAGACCAATCTCCTATTGCTCAGACCAATCTCCTGTACATATATTGGCTGCATCTGAATGTTAATTGCAAGTAATTAAACAATCAAATTCATCCACACAACTATGAAATCTGTTTCCATATATCTCAAGGATGGGGATCTCATGCTCACTGTTATGCAAACAACAAGATCTTCCACCATTTTTGAAACCCCAAGTTGTAGTCTTCAAACGAGAATTTAGACAAGCAAAATCATCCAAGAAACCGACACAATCATCTTACAGTTTCCATCTTTATGCTGACTCCAGTCATATATGAGTTAGATCTTAGTGGCCACCTGTGGTGTTGGCCTCTGTGCAGGAATTACAAAGACCCCTTACTCTCTCAAACGTACGAGCAAGAGTATATTGTTAGTGGAGTTGCTTCCAGCCCTTTCAAGCTTGCTAGTTGGCACGTTCTCTCAGGACGTCGATGCCAATTTCGGTGGGATCGGTGGCTTGCACCTCGTAATGAACCCCATCCAGCTCCCTGCGGAACTTGTCTTTAGAGGTCGCGTAAAGAAACTTTGTGCGGATTCCAGAAGTATCAGGAGACCTGGAAAAACAGCGCTTGAATGCATTAAGATCGACCCATCATACGGTCGAACGAAATTTTGAGAGTTGGATGGGGTAAAGATACACGTTCGTTGGCGTACCAAGCGATGAAGAAAATCTTGCTTTTCTGGCAGTTGTCCTCGGTGACAAAATCAAAATCATATACCGCATATCTGCACTCTTTCTCAGGAAGCGAAGCAGCGAAATCGTCATAGCTCTCAGCGGCCTGTCCGATCTTCTCCACAATTATCTCTTTCTTTTTCTCGTCAATCTTGAACACGATGTAACGATGGGCCTTCTTCCTTTGAAGCTCCATAAAAGTAAGCTTACAGCTGTCATCGACGCCCATTCCCGACCGCGCGTTGGCCTGGGCAAAGAAAAAGCGAGCGAGATCAGCATATGGCAAGCAACTTGAATCAAGTGCAAGTCTCCATGGAAGACTTCCGATTCCTGGGTATAATCTGGCGCGATCAATGAATCAAGTGCAATTCTTAAGTCGAAGACTGGCCATGTCTGGGTATAATCTGGCGCGATCAGAGAGTAGAGTTGGCCGATCTAATTATTGGAACAGACGATGGGATCGAGTGCAGAAACGATCGACGGGAAGGAGGTGCAAACGATGGAAGATGGCTTACCATGAGGAAGGCGGAAGGAGGTCCAAAAGGAGGAGCGATCAGCAGTACGAAATCGAAGAAAGAGATGGGAAAGGAGATGGAGGATGGATCTAAGACAAAGATGAAGAAGAAGAAGAAGAAGAAGATGAAGATGAAGATGAAGATGAAGATGAAGAAGAAGAAAAAGAAGAATGAAGAAGAAACACTCAAAAATGATAAGCTTGAAGAAGGTGGCGTTCCTTTTATGAAAAGTGACACCCACCTTCCATCCCAATACCGTGTTCTACCTTTCCTTTACTACCTATGTTGTTGCCCACTGACTCAGGTAAAGGCAAAACCTCCCTCAAGAAATTGCTCGGTAGAGACATGCTATGCCAAATTAGAGGCAAAGGCTTATGTCAATTATAGACATGCTCCATGCAAAACCTTATGCTGAATTCGAGACATTAGATTAGAGCCTCTCTTGATAAGACATCCTTCAACAAGAGGTGCTATGTCTTGACAAGCAATGGTCACATGCTGATCAAGGGAAAACCTCATGCTAGGTCATAGCCTTCATCACAAGCACTTGCAGTAGCAAACCTTTTGACTTGCACCTGGTCAAATGATCGTCCTACTTTTCTTTTACATTTCTTCTTCTAATGTGCTCACTCAAAGGGGGATGAGTGGGGCAGAGAGTGGTTTGCATTTTCTTCTTTCCTTCATACCTAGTTTCAATTAATATACTCTAATCTCATGAAATCCATACCTCTTTAAAAACCCTATAACTTCTTGTGAACAACTATTCTTAAAGGATAGATTGTGTGAGGTTGTACAATGAGGTGAAAAATAAGGTGAAAGGGCCTTCACACATAAAGCCTATTTAGGGACTCTACACACTCCCAAAAATAAAATTGTACAATATACTAGATGTAAGGTCAACACCTTATGGTAATAAGCCATTGAATGATTATTTAAGGAACTTACAAGGTGCAAATTCTGAGGGACTAAGGTACAAGATATTGATGCTTCTTTAAATTGATGTCATTGTTTTTTGTTTGTGGCCACACGTACACACATTTATGCTATCTCTGTGCGATGCTTACAGAGATGTCCTTACGTTTTGTTGGTGTCTATTGATGTGAAATTAATTATTACGCACTTCTTATGTTGTGGTTTAAATGTGTCAATTATTGGCATTAATAAGCTAGCATTATTAGTATTTACAAGATTCTCAATATGTGCCTAAGTTCTTACAACATGTATGAGGGCCCCATATGTTTAGTAAGGCACAAATGGTCTATCATGACAAAACTATAAATGCAAGAATATGAGATACACATTGTTGAAACATGCACACATAATAAAATGCAAGCTACAAACAACCAATAATTTGAGATTTGATGAACTTAATATCCACTCCCACTTTAACACCTTGACCATCAATCTCCCAACCAAAAGCCAACTAATCGAAAATGCATGCCTACCAAGCCCACAAGTTTTCACTTCATTAAAGAAAAAAAAAATCCCTTCATTTAAAAAGCACTCCTCCACCTTCCACCCCTCCATCAAGCTCTCCATTAGCTCTTGCATCATAAATCCACCACTTTGCCAACAACCATATGGTGCCCTAGACTCTCTTAGTGTAAACTAGCTAGTAGTGCCCCACGTCTCCTCCACTGAATCCAAACTTATTCTTCAATCGTGTCAACGTAACCATTCCTTGTGTGCTTTCCCAAGCATAGCCACACACTTGTAGTTGAAGTTATGCCACACTTTCTCTAACACCAATCATATGTGGAGAAGCATAATATATTTCCTCTCTAGGCAACCCCCCATCCTCAACTTTTCTTCTTCTCTAGATTCAAAAAAGAGGTAAAATCTATAATAATCCCACAAAGTTCAAAGTACATTAAAGTGAGCACTCATCCTCGACATATGGTCTAGTTTCATAGGATCTAGAGAAAGGTTGGTGACTTTATTGCATCAATGGGGCACTGTTTGCCAAGCTTTATTCCAAAAAACTTTAAGTTGGTCTCGTATGACCATCATAATCATTCTCGCATATGTCATTCTCACTTCAAAGTGTGCATGCTCAACCTTTTTACATATTATTTACATAACATGTGGTTAAGGTAGAAGTAATTTCATTGCATACGCTTATCTAAAGTAATCTAATTGCATATGCTATATTTACAAATGTAAACAATTTTAATCCCTCTCTCTCTCTCTCTCTCTCTCTCTCTCTCTCTCTCTCCCCCCCCCCCCCCATGCATGTGTATGTGTGGATGTCTATTTCTCACTGAGTGATTGTTTGATTTGCAAAAGATGATGATTTTAACTGTGTGTTCAACTTCGAGCAAGCTCTTCGATAACCCTAACCCTAAAGAGATTTGTATATATTCTTTTTTCTCAACTAAAACTAATGTACAATTAATCATTTTGTGGAGTGCTCTCTAGTTGTGCCCTCTCTCCTCATCTCTGGTTGTGCTCTTTAGTTGTGCCCCCTCTCCACACACACACACACACACACACACACATGGACACACGCACACGCACACACACACGCACATGCACATGCACATGCACACACACACATGCGCGCACACATGCACGCATGCATGCACAAACACACGTGCACGCACGCACGCACACGCACACATGCATGCATGCACGCACAAACACACACACACACACACACACATGTATATGGGGAGGAAAAGATACAAGTTCATAGAAGGACTAAAAAGGAATCTACCCTTACCTAGACTAATAATTTTAACTAGTCTTAGTGGCAAAAAATGGGGAAGCACAACAAAAATATATGAATTTTAAAGAGGCGGATTTGGGGGGAGGGGATGTGGAAGTAAATATTTTTAGCCCTGCAAAGAGTCTTAGGGATCGAGTGGATTTTTGGGAGGTGGGTTGGGAAAGTGGGGGTTTGTGAGTAGCCGGTCAAGTTAGCGAGTTAGTGGGGGACTAGGGTCCAGTCTTAAGTTAATGGTATAGTTAGGAATGTTTGACCTAGTTAGTAACTTTCCTATATAGGAACTTTCTTGTATAGCAAGTTTCATGCCCAAATTTAGCAAGTTTCTTGCCCTTTTTTTGCCTACTCGGGGGAAAGGCTTTAGTGAAGACTTGGTTTTGGTGGAGATGATAAATTTCTAACCAAGGTGGCAATATTCGATTGGTTTTGGGGTTGGCTACGTGGAACTATTGGATTGGTTATTGATTATTGCTATTTCCATCCCATTTTTTTCTCCCCCTTTCTCTCTCTCTTCCTTCTTCTCTCTCTTTCTCTTCCCATCTTTTTCTCCCCCCCCCCCCCCCTCTCTCTCTCTCTCTCTCTCTCTCTCTCTCTCTCTCTCTCTTTCTTCTTCTTTCTCTTTATCTTCCCATCTTTTTCTTCCCCCCTCCCCCCCCCCCTCTCTCTCTCTCTCTCTCTCTCTCTCTCTCTGGGTAGGCCACATGAACAAAATTCATCTTGTTCACTCTGTGTTGTTAAAGGAATGATAATCACTCTAGTTAGTAGGCATACTGGCTATGGCGTCCATCCTAACACATCCCTCTCTTGCCTTTCCTCTTGCTCCTGCTCCCCTCTTCTTTGACTCCACCTCTAGTGCAAAACCCAACCCTCCACGTAATTGTAAGTTCTCTTGCGCTGATTCGCCTCAATGCTTTGCTTTCTCTCTTTCCAAGCTTAATCACATTCACCATCGCAACTTTTTGCAATCCATCGCAGTCGTTGTGCAGTTTTGTCAACATTTATTTTGAGTGATTCATCGCAATTGTTTTTCCTTGTTTACCAAATCAATTTCTAGCCAAGTGTGGTTTTTTGTGTGGCAATAGGCCCTCCAACAAAGGAAGTCAAGCTCGTTTCCCTCACTGTATAAATTACTAATATGATAATGCTCGCAACCCCTTTGCACAAAAAATTGTATCCACCAATGCAGAGTGAAAAAGAAAAAAAACCACAAGCATCTGATCATAGGCTCAAATGGTCTGGCAAACAGATCTGCGAGCCCTGTAAAACTTGTCTAACCATCTATTATCTACTCTATGGGACTCCAAAGATCATACTATGCATCCTTCTCTTTGCTTCATGGGAACATCTTCATCCTCTACTTGTTTTTCTTTCTACCTTATTTTCTCTTCTCCCCTTCTGCTTTCCACAACTCCCGTAGATGCAAACTCTTCTAATATCTGTGTAGAGTGTGGTTATCTTCGTGTCCTTGTTCCTAACATCACTAGTTTTTGGCAGTTTGTAAATTGTTCTGACCCCTCTAAAGTCACAGGATACTCGCATCGATGTCTTCACAGAGGCTATTTAGAATTTCTCCTTCTCAAAATTCAACTTCAATGAGAACAATTCCGGCCCTGAATACGACACTAGTTATGATCATTGAAATGGCAAAAGGTACGTGACCTAGACATTTCAAAATCTTCAAAGCACACAATAGACTAACTCTCAGGCAAAATCACGGCCCTGTTTCTTCCCCTGCTATAGGAAAAGATTATGGACTTATTGATGTTTGCTGCAGAGAGCGAATACCATGCAATTGTTTGAGACATCACAATTGGAGCACAGCGGGTATCAATGGTGAACGTCAACCAATTATAACTTCATACTAGAATTGTAACGGTGGTAAAGGCTAGGCAAGAACCTGCATATGTTCTTTTTCATACCTTTCACAGCACAGATGTGGTGCACCGTGATCAAATCATTTGTGCTCACAAGAGTGTTGTTGTGGCTGTTGGAGTGCAACACTCATCCCCACCAGACAGTCATTGGTGAACCTCAACTATGCTCTCAACATTTTTACTTGAATGCATCATAAGGGCTCCCAAACTACCCACTAATAGTTAAGTTTTGTTTTGCATGTATTTGGTCAACATGGTTTAAGTGTGGGTTAGTAGTAGTTAAGGGCTTCTAACATCTCTTTTCTCTCCTTTCTTTCACCCACCATCTTTGCCCATATTGCTTCACCTTCACTTTCTTTTTCTCTTTTCCTTTCCTTCCAATTTACACCTATCGTTTTCCTTTTACAAGTTATTGGAAATATTTATCGAGCAAATTTACACTTACACTTGTAATGACACTCCAAGATGCAGGGCCTTAGTCCCCACATTGTTTTAAAAGAAGAAACAAGAGTGTAGGGGGAAAAACGTAAATACTTACAATCTCATGGGTCGGCAAAAAGGAAATTACTGTATTTTTTAATCTTACTATAGAATATAAAGAGAGCATTACTAACTTCATCATGGGGATTTACATAATGGGGAATTACATGCTAGGTTAAGAAGATGCACAAGGAAGGGGAAGATATATAATAATGAGTAGAAAAAAAGGGGGGGACACAATACCAATAAAAATATCAAGGTGCCCTATCATCTATAAAATTGATTTAAATGTGTTTCAGGGGAAGGGGGGGTTGTGGGTATAACCATAATGAAAGTGTGAGAAATGGGAGAGAGAGAGAGAGAGAGAGAGAGAGAGAGAGAGAGAGAGAGAGAGCTTGCACTACATTTTAGTCTCCTTACACCTTTGCAGCTCATATATATATTTTTTGTCACATCATCATGTGCCATAATCCCCTCATCATATGTTTTTATGGAATTTGATCTCTTCTTCTTCTTCTCAAGGACAATAATTTCTTGCTGCTCAGATTGATCCTCTACTTGGGAGACTTGGTAGACGTATTACCATCGTTACAATCCTTGCTCCACACTGAGTTGCCTCGTGCACAACTGCCATGATCATCATGCACACGTTTGTTAGAAGAGGAGGATCGAGAGAGGGACATTAGAAGATGAAAATATTAGGAGAAACAAAATGGAACTTCCGTGCCAACAACAAATGCATCCAACCGTATGTAGTACCAAAATCTAATCTCACAGTCAATATTTGTTCCATGGTCATAACCGTTTAGTGTGCTTAATATATTATATATTCTTATATTTCCATATTTCCATATATACATACATTTATATATATCTATATCTATATCTATATCTATATCTATATATATATTATATATATATATATATAAGCTATATAACACTTAGATAACTCTTTCTTAATGTTTCCCCCTTTTTTTGTTTATTTCTCCTTTACTCCATGTTAAAGAATGCTTTAATTTCTTGAGTCCTCTTTTTAAAAAAAAGAACTATTCAATTAATCTTCTAAAATGTTTTAATTATTTTTTGACTAACTTTTATGTTTCTCCTTTATTTGTTCTTAAATTTCTCAAATTTCTTCAAATTATTGATATAAAAGGATTTCACAATTTTCCTTTTATTCATAAGCTTAGGCAAGTTTTTATTAGCTTCAGTTTTTAGCAAAATTGTAAAGCTTTTCACCATTTTTCCTTAATCATGGGAGTGGTGTACCCCCATCATCTTCTTTTTTAAAGGTGTTTATAAAAATAGTGAGATAATTTTCTTTGTCACTAAGGGTGTGGCTGTAACCCTCTTTTTTAAAAATTTTACTTTTGTAACGTTTAATTTTTTCCACAAAAAAGGGGGGTGGATCATCCCTTGGTATGATTTATTAGTTTTCCCTTATGGGTGTGGAGTAGCCCCCATATATCTTATATCTAATATACAGTCACCTTTATTTAATACTCTAGAACTTGGAAGGTTGTGCTTGTTCCTACGTAAAGCAATAACAAGCCAAGTAGCACAGGCATTACCTGTCTACCCAAATCAAGCTATATTATTCTAACATATGGTTTATTCAGATGGTAGCAAGTAAGCGGACCCTGACCTCAGAGCTTGGACTACCTGATGGATTCGACACTTTTCACCAACTTTATACATATTCTATGTACACACATTCCAAGGATGATATCTTGAAGAAACCGCAGCATCATTTTGCCTTTGTGAGCTAAAATGTGCACATGAATATTAAGAATATTCAGCCCTCCATGCAATTTGGGTGAGCATAATATTTGTACCGGAAGTATCTGCAAGCTTTTCTTGCCATGCATTGACTACCAGAAAATGTCCATAAGGTGGACATGAAGAGAGACACCCTTTAGTGAAAAAATCAATGGCAGATAAAAGTCAATATAATGTAGCAAGATAGACTGAACAATGCGAAGATAGACATGCAATAGCCAAGTAGCCAACTTCCAATATTAGTGTCCTCATTAAAAAGTATATAGCAATTGGATACATCCATGGATGATTTTTTAAAGTTAGTTTCGTTAAGAAGCTAAACTTTTATATTGGCGTTGAAAGTTTGTATGCTTTAATAAAAATAAATGTTTGAAACATTCGCCAGGATTGAAACTTTTATGCAAAAATTTTGAAGTTTCGCCAAGATTTACACTTATTCCTTCAAAATTTAAAACAAAAAATATATAAAAGTATTACATTCTATCAATATTGTGAAACTAAAAAAATGAGTTGAAAAACTTTCACCAAGATTTTATATTAATATATAGGCATGGCTTCGATAAAAACATCCCTGGATACATCCTTCTTATACCATGCATTTTGTTTTCCCATACCACCAAATGTTGGAGGTTGTCTTTACCCCTGAAAATATTGATAATTGAATGTACTAGACAAGGGGTCAAAGGCCTCTATCCTAATGTATTGGAGATACAAACAATAGATTAATATATCCCATATGTAATTCAGGATAATATCAAACATATTATACAAGGGGTTAATAGTTTTTTTGCTCAATAGCTTAGAGCCCTTTTAAGAAAAGGAGAGAGAGAAAGGTGTGCATGGCTGCCAACGCATGACCTCACATGTAGAAATGGACTAGGCAAGGGAGAAAAGGTCCCTACCTTAATGTAGTGGAAACCTATGCAAACAATATAGTAATATATCCCATATCTAATCAAGTATTTTTTTCACATTTTCATGTTTGTGTTAACATGTCATTCACGATTGTCATTTTTGGTCCGAAATTGCATGAAAATAATGTTATCATATTGGTAACCTAGAAAAATCACCCCTATGATAAATACAATGGCAACAATATCCTTCATATCAACAATATTACCTTTTATATTGGTGGTACAAGCCACAATATCAATGGTATTTTTAACATTGCCACACCGGAATTAGCTTTTATAGCATTTTTAGTATACTATATATCTATGACATCAAGGAATTTACTAAAGCGATACTTTTGGTTGGCTTTCCTACCTATTTTTTTCTTATGAAAAGCTTGCAAGAGCCCAAATGCTCTTCATTCATCAAGATTCTAATCCATGGCTCTTGTACCTAGAGTGGTGGGGTAAGGTGCACCACAATTGAGTCATGAAAAAGAGAGGGTGAGGGAGACAATGTTCATCTTGGTTGTGGAAGTGGTTAACACTTCAATATCTAGCATATCAGGTAAGTTTCAATCACACCTGCAAGCCAAATGAATGCAAATGAGATTATGTGAGGTAATAATATTTCCAAGAGGTTATCTTTGCCCAATGTTTTGCATTTTGGAGATGGCACAACTTGCCTTTATAATCATGTGAGGTTCAAATTCTCTCTCTCTCTCTCTCTCTCTCTCTCTCTCTCTCTCTCTCTCTCTCTCTCTCTCTCTCTCTCTCTCTCTCTCAAACACACACACAAACACACTTATACACATTCATGTGCACGTAGATGCACATGCACATGCACACGCACATGCACACACATGCACACACACATGCACATGCATACTCACATGCACACACACACATGCACATGCACATGCACACACACACACATGAAAACGCACATGCACACACATGCACGCACATGCACATGCACACACACACGCACACACACTCATGCACGCACACACACACACACACACATGCATATGCACACACATAGTTCTTTTACCTTGGAAATCTTTATTGGTGAGACTTGGGAAATCTTTGCTAACTCATAATGTACCTTTTAATACTCTGATGGTCCATTTCTAATAATTATTTTTGGAAGTACATACATGTGCTAGTCCATACTGGTTATGACATCTTTTTGACAATCTTTTCCTCATGAAAATTTAAATAGTAGATAGTGCTTCTAAATATCTTTTCGTAATTAAAATCCAAAACGCATATTAAATCTTTCCCTAGCCCTACAATATTCCTACACACACACACTCACGTTTTATCCCACCCATACCCTCTCACACACACATGAGTTTACACACACTAGCCAATCACATTTTTTATGACATCTTTGATAAGTCCTAATCTATTCCTTATATGGATTTAATGAGCTAAAATTTCTTCTAATGTCTTTATAATTGGGAGTTAAACTCATGATTTCTTTTCTTCCCCTATTACTACTCCTTCCCCCTTGGTTACGATTTTATAATATTATATGCCACCCTATGAGCTTATGAAATAACCTATGGGTTTTGATGGTATCTAACAACTAATAGATTTGTATTTTACTTAAGAATTTTATAGATACATCAAAAGGTGGGAGAGGATGTCATCCTGGGCCTACTATGAGGTGCATATGGAGGACATTTATGGTAGGGTGGTGCTACCTATTTCTAAAGAGCTTCCTCTACCTTCAAGTTGTCGCTGTCCTCCCTACTCTTTGACTCAATCCTCACAGCCACTCCTCCACCTCCTACTCTTTCCCCATCACTCATGGCTTCATCTCAGGTGCATTTGATCGGCCTCATGCTTTTTCCTTTCAACTTAGGCGGCTACTTACCTGCTTGTTACGTAAATTGCATGGAATGTTGGCTATTCGTGCTCTCTCCCATGATCTCTACTACCGCCACACCACATGCTTGATCCCAATATCTCCAACCCATCTACACCCTCTCTTCTGCTTTTTCTTACCTGCGTGGACCTTAATCTACTGTGCGACATGGAATAAACTCCTCTAGTCACCTCGTCTACCCACCCATGTCGCATACACGCCTTACTTCCTTGAGTTGTTTTGGCCTGGTGGATCATGGTCCGTGGTTCTATCTGTTTAGTTGTATTCTTTAAATCAAGTGGAACTCCGGCGTCATTCCAACCGGAAAATTTTTTTTCTATTTTGGAGTGGCATTTTGACTTAAGTATTTTTTGGATGTTGGCTCTTCTTGGGAAACTATCCTCATGGGCGGCTACTGCATTGTAAATTTATAGCATGATTGTTGTGTTGTTGTGTAGGTGGGCTATCGTCAATCTGTTGGTACTGCATTATCCCTTTGTCTTTGTTATTCCATTGTTCTTTTTTGATATCCAATGAGGCATTGTTCTGTAGTACTTGTTGCAATGCTTTGTTTCTTGTCTCAGTTTGATTTGACCAGTTCATTGGCCTGGTTGTTTCCCTTGGGACATCTCCTAGCCCTGGTAGTGGCTTTGTATTCTTTGATCTTGTAACTGCCAAAGCCTAAACATTTCTTTGATTGCGTCGATTGTTGTAGTTGTGCTCCTGATGGATGGGCTCTAGACAGGGCTCTAGACAGGCCATATGTACTCTTGGAGGAGACTATTGTTGATGGTTTTGATTGTTCCTTCTGTCGTATTGAATAATGGGTATACCTCTCTCTTCCTTGTGCTTGTACCAAAGCTCACATTGTGAACCTTGCCTATGGCCATCCATACTACTGTAGGTGCCTCTTGGTCTTACATTTGCCTTTGCTGCTGTTGGTTCCCCCATGGTTGTTGATTCGGCCTTCTTAGAGCTGCATTTTGATATCTTTGTTGTGATGGTCTTGCCACTACTATTTGATTAGCAGGTATTGCTGGTACTTGATTCTATTGTTACTGAATGTAAGGTGGTACCCTACGTCTGTAATTGGGAGTGTACCAGCATCTTTCTTTGTCATGATTATCCTTTTTGTAGAATTCACATGGAACTTTTTGCTGTTGTGGGGGTGGCTTTAAGCTTTGTAGCTGGTCTTTAATCATCTTCTCCAACTTGGAGATTTTTTCAGCTGTCTTTTTTGTTGTGGGCTTTTCTTTCAGCTTTTGCTTTTTGTCTTTCTTCTTTTTCTTTGAGTGTTTCTCATCATCCTCATCATATTCTGTTGAGTCGTCTTCCTCATCTTCAGTATCTTCCTCTACTTCACTATCTGTGTCTGTCTCTGAGTCTATCTCTGAATCTGAATGATGTTTCTTTTTTGTCTTCTTGGACTTTGATGTTGTACCAAGTCTTCTCTCTACTCTCTGAACAGCTTCCATCATATTGTTAAAATCATTTGCTCCTCCAAGCTGGTCCCTGCCAGCTATTGCAGTTTCGTAGCTCCTTGTTTAATCCCTTGTAGAAACAGTCTCCCAGTTGCTCTTGAGTAGGTCTTTGATTTGTTGTTAGCCTTCTCTTGAGGTTTCTAAACATCTGTGAATAGTCCTCAACCATGAGATCTTTTTGTTTCATTGTTCTCAGCTTTTTCATAAATGTCCTGTTGTTTTCTCTTTTCTAAAACAACTTAAGAAAGCAATCTTCAATTCATCATAAGTGTGAAAATGCGCAATACCATACTGCATAAACCAATTCATTGCTTTACCATTGAATGTCACAGCAAATTGCTCCTTCTTGGTCTCATCTGGCAGTTGTCCAAATCCAATAGCTGTCCACCTTGTCTCAAATTGTCCAACATGGCTGTCAGGGTCTTGACCTTTCTTGCCAGTTAACTTTGCAGCTTTGACCAATGGGTTATGCATTTTGTGCTAAGCATGAACTTAAAATTAAACTTTGATTTTTTTTCTTCTTCTTTGGAGGTGGTGGGAGAGGGTTGAAAATCAATTTCTTCCTTGCAATCAGAAAGACACTAGCTGCAATATTAGTGGCAAGTATTCTTTGGAGTAATTTTTGTGTTGGAGTGGATAGCATTAATCTTTCTAGATCATTTTTTGCTTCGTGCATGTCCTGGCTATGTAGGAAATTATCAGAGAAACTTGTCCCACTAGGAATATAATCAGGGTCATGAAAGATATCCTCTAGATTATCTATTTGGGAAGCAACCTCTACCCGAGCTCTATTTCATGTAAAATATGCTATACCAATATGGCGAGGTGATGTTTCCTCTCTTGGACTGATCTCAGATGGCTATAAAATCTTGTATCAGCTCCTGTTGAGAGTTTGAGTTGTTGAGTTGATGTATTCTCTGTCAAAACATAATATACAAGCAGCATACTACCTTTTGCAAGATTTCCTCTCTATCCTCTTTACATCTCGTGATAGTCTTTTATAGTCCACTTACTTTTCGACTATACTCCGACTGCTGGCACCTTGTTGTTAGGAGTGGAGATGTATTTGTGTTTTTCACATATTTGAAGACACTCTGAACAGTAGGAACATCAAGTTGATATCAAGACAACTTTCCTTCATGGGCATTTGCAGGAAGAGGTCTATGTTTCCCAACCTCTTGGCTTTGAGGCTTTGAGGTTGAAGGTTCTGAAAGCAAGGTAGGTTGCTTAAAGAAAGCTCTCCTCGGTTGACTCTCCATGGGAGGTCTTAGATAGCATTGCAGGATGGCAGATTTGGAGAGCGAGATGCACTGAGGCTATGGAGGGTTCGATTGAAGCAGGCACCTTGGGCTTGGTATTCCAGGACACATGCTCATTTGCTCACACTTGGCTTTTAGAATAGCCCTACAGAGGCTACCCTTTACATCCACAAGAGGGGGATAGATTTGATGATTTTAGTGCTCCATGTGGATGCCACGCTTGTAACTAGGACACCAGTTGAGCAAATTGCCGATTTTAAGCTTGACTTGCAGATGATCTTTGTTATGTTTGATCTTGGTCTTTTGCATTACTATATGGGCATTCAATTTGCTAGTAGTGAGGGGGCATTTTTATGTCACAATCCAAGTATATTGGACAGCTTTGGTAGCGTCTTCAGTTTGAGGATTGCAAGCCAGTATCCACACCATTATAGCTCGGTTTTCACTTCTCTTCTGAGGATGGAAGCGGTGCATGTGATATCACTCTCTATTAGCAGGCAATGGGTGTTTGATTTACTTATGCAATGAGAGACCCGATCTTCAATATATTGTCTCAAAGTTGAGCACATATATGCACAGCCCTCTATGCACCATTAGTAGGCCATGAAGCATGTATTCAGGTATCTCAAAGGCACTCAACATTTGGGCCTCCTTTATGAGGCTTATTCTTCCCTTGTTATGAATGGATTCACTAATAGCGATTGGGATGGCTGTTCGAACACCTGTGTGTCATATAGTGGAAATTGTTTCATGCTTGGTATTTCATGCATTTCTTGGTTCAGTAAGCAGTAGACTATAATTACTACTTCTAGTTGTGAAGGTGAGTACAAAATAGTTTTTACAGCTAATGTGGAGTGTGTTTAGCTCTAGACAACTCCTACTGTCAGCTTCAATGTCAGCTTCAAAGATAGTCAGAGTGCTTTGGCTATTACATGGACTCCAATTTTTCATGTTCACACAAAGCATATTGAGGCTCATTATCACTATGTCAGAGAGAGATTATCAACAGGTGATATTCAGTTGTCTTATGTTCCCACTGAAGACAACTTGGCAGATCTTTTTACGAAGGCTCTACCTCGACCTAATTTTGAAGCTTTTCGGCAAGCTTTAAACTTACTACTCTTTGTGACTTGATCGTACTCGGTATAGTCATAGGTTGCTATATCCCTGCAGGATGAACATGTGCAACCATGACATTAGATATTCAAGTATCCTGAGCCACGTCTAGGATACTTTAGCCCATATCATGGAGGGGGTTTGTAGGCCATTCTAAAAGTCAACAGCTCTTGCTCTCTCTCTCTCTCTCTCTCATGTGCATTATAGGCCTAGTTATAGCCAGTGAGGGTTAGTTGGTATAGTTAGTACATGGACCACTTAGGACTATTGGGACACTTTGTCCAGTTAGGGCACTTAGTCCTAGGGTTTTGTTATGTTGGCTCTCTCTTGAACTTCCTCTCAGTTTTGCAGTAATTCATTATAGCAACTCGTTTTTGTCTTCTCTCCCTTATTGCTTGAGCTTCCATTGCTTGGCCTAGCCTACAAATGAATCGTCTTTCTTATGTACTAGGAGTACAGGTGAGCAGAAAGGAGATGAACTAGGCTGGATTAGCCCTTTGGATAGCAAGTCCTGCACTTGGGTCTCTCTGTGTGGCACTAACTTGTAGGGTGGCCTATTTGGTGGCTTACTACCAGACATGAGCTCTATTTGATGATCCTTAGGTCTCTTAGGAGGTTACTCCCCTAGTAGAGCATCCGAAAACAATTTTTAAAAGTTTCAAGAAACTAAAATCTTTTCTTTTCAGATGCATTTAACTATGCATGTACATTTGGATCCAGTGCTTTAACAAAAACAATATACGTAGAAATTGCAAATTTCATTCCTTTTCCAGCAGAAGTGTTAGATATAGTGTCCCCACAGGATGATATATCATGTTCTAAAGAAGCCATCACGAAAATTTCAGCTTGGTACTCATCAACCCTCACACAAGAAATGTGATATAATACACACAATCTTTTCTGTCTAAGCTGGAAATCCACTCATTAAGAGGTGTATTGCATCTAGAACTTAATCCAGACTTGCATCAAAACTGCCTCTCAACTCAAAGCATGTGTCCTAAGTCTTAATTGCTGTGTTGCCTCTTTCTGGTTACTGCAACCAACCTAAGGAATGCATTTAACTCCTCTTTTTCATTTTAAAGTTATCCATGCATAATTCTTTATCCCTCTGCAATCTATAATATTCTTGTTGTTTTTTGACATGTAAGAACTACAAACTACTTTCTGAGCTAACAGGTAAAGACTCCCTTTTTTTTCTTTCTTTTGGGGACTAGCTGGCCACCTGGTTAACCTGACTAGAGTTTGGTTGGCTAAATTGGTTATCTGACAATGATCTAGTTAGATGAATTGGCTAGTCTACCACATGAGCATTTGTGTTGGTTGCCATGTCAGTATTTGCACATATTGCCTCATCAACTACCTGCATGCACTACCACGTGTGAAACTGTCACATCACCACATTAGTATCATTCCTTAGACTGTCACACCTGCTTCCTGTAGATTTGCCACATCGGATGACTACCACGAGAATGTTGCCATGTGTCTACTTGGCTAACTAACCAGAGTCTGGTCAAATGATACGGCTAGTTGTCTGAGGTCTAGTTAGGAAAATTGGTTGAGCTGCTAAAGGCCAAATTAGACGGTTGGTTCTAAAGATATTACACAGAAACAGATCTTACCGTACACAATTTTCACCTCAAGATCAAGGGATTTCGTCAATTCCTGAATACGTTGTCTAGCGAGGATGGAATAGCTAGGCTTATGTACTGAAGCCATGAAGAACTCCTTACTTCTCGAGCGATGTGTCATCGCTCGATTTTAGTCCCTTGGCTGCTGGGCTTTTAGGAAAGCATAATTTTGGCCAAAATAGCTAACGGTTGTTGAATAATGTAGAAGCCTCTTGTGCTAGGATGGTCACGCTTCTAAGAAGTGTGTTGAAATTGTGCTCTGATACCAATGAAATGTAGATTGAGATATCTTTACATTGTGTCAATTTAAAGTCTTTTTATAGCAATAGTTTTTGACTATGGGTAGTACTCGCAATACTTGAGCGCTCTCTCTTTTTCTATTTGTCTCAATCTCTCTCTTTCTCTCTCCCTCCCTCTCTCTCTCTCTCTCTCTCTCTCTCTCTCTCTCTCTCTCTCTCTCTCTCTCTCTCTCTCTCTCTCTCTCTTCTCTCTCTCTCTCTCTTTTGTCTTCGCATAGCACTAGGACCGAGGACAATCATCGAGCTGGAACCCCTCGAAGGTATTTATTTCTTTAGAAAATTTGAGTACAGAGTTGTAGATGGCTGGGTGTTACAAAATGTGAGAAACTTTTTACAAAGAGCTCTCAGCTCACATTCTTGGCAACATGCCGACTATCATAATCCTAGACTAATTCCTAGTTATATGTCTCAAAGGGCAATTCTGGAGTCTTCGTTACACTTGGTCACATGGACACCTCCTAGTTTCTTGCCAGGCTCCTTAATTAGTGGATATTAAACTACTCTCTTGTACCTAATCAAATGTAGATGGCATCCATTAATCATTAGCACTTTGCAAGCAAAAATAAACTCTAGACTAATCCTAGACTCTTTGGGTGCACCCACCAAGCAAACATGTGCACATAACATAGAAATACTCTGGTCGACTGAGGTCAATCCTCTTGACTGAAATTAAGGGGATTTGACCGAGGACCAAGGCGCCTTAATTAAAGCTAAAACTCTTCGACCACAGTTGGGAATATCTTGGTTGAAGCTACAGAGGACTGTCCAAAGAGAGAGCTGAATCCGAGTTTCAGGATGATTGATCCTTTGAATGGAATGCCCTTCCAAAGAAGTGGGAACCCTAGAACCCCTCGAAACCAGTCTGGAATGTTCCAGACTGGGTGTCAACAAGGAACTCCATTTTGGGGTACTCAGAACCCGTTCTAGACCTAAACCCGGTGTTTCAGATTTAGGGTTTTTGTCTATAGCCATTTTGCGACTGGAAGCCCTATTTTTCGCACCATTTCTGCACCATTTCGACCTCCATCTGCTCCCTCCTACCTACTCCTCCAACCAGCAGCTCTCCTACTACTCCCTCCCTCCCTCCTTCCATCCAACTCCTCCCTCCCTCCATCCTTCTACTCCCTCCTACTCTATCCTTCCATCTACTCCCTCCCTCCATCCAACTACTCCCTCCCTCCATTCATCTACTCCCTCCATCTACTCTTGCTTCAGCCCCCTCCCTTCCCTCAAGCCTCAAGGCTCAAGTCCTTTCCCGAGTCCCATCCCTCAGACCTCAAGGCTAAGCCCCCTTCTCTCCCCTTCAACCTACTCTCTCAGCCCCCTTCTCTCAATGGCTCCTCCCCAAGGCATCAACCAAGACCACAAATCTCCATGGTGGAAGGAAGTGGTGCTTGGAAGCTTCTACAACAAGTCAAAAGGAGGCGCACACAAGTGGACATGCAAATTTTGTGGCATAGAAAAATCTGGAGGCTCACCGAGTTCGAGCTCACTTATTGCAAGTAAAGAAACATTAACTGCTGTCCTGGGACTATATTTAGAGATGGCACGTTTTCAGGCACTTGTAGATAGATTGGATTCTGGGGAAGCACAGTAGAAGGTTCTTGATCCTCGAGGTCAAGCAAGGGCGTCCTCACATGCAGCACTTTCTCCTACTGCTTCCCTTTCTAGCTCCTTTTTCGGGGGTATAGGTTCACATGCACATGCCTCCACTTCATCAGCCCCTACTGCGAGAGTCGTGCAAGCTAGCCTTGTGGCATCATGGCATCCTGAGAGGAGGGCATAGGTGCTACAGTGGGCTGATTCTTTTATGGACCAGATGTACCCACAACAAAGGCCCGCAATCCTTACTTCATTGATATGGTAAAGGAGATTACAGCCTTTGGACCATCTTACACTCCTTCATGTGAGGCCCTACGCACCACAATTTTGGCAATAGAGAAGACCGCCATAGAGTAGGCTTTGACTCCCATCAAAGACATATGGGTGAGATGTGGTGTCACATTATTGGGAGATGGATGGAGTGATACTAGGAGCTGCTCTATTGAGGGTATCATTGCGTACTCTAGGGGGGCAAGCTTTTTCATTAAAGCTATTGATAATTCAGAGGAGGGAAAGTCAGCCAAGCTATTGATAATTCAGAGGAGGGAAAGTCAGCCGAGAGGTTGGCTAGCATTTGGATGGATTCCATTGAGTATGTGGGGGTAGATAAGGTTATTCATTTTGTTTCTGATGGCGAGAACTCCAACAAGGCAACATGGAGGATTCTTGAAGAGAAGTACCCTCACCTTACCTTCACTCCTTGCATGGCACATGGGCTGAATATTCTCTTGAAGGATATTGGTAAGTTGGATTGGGTGGATCCCACCATTCATATGGGGAATCATATTGTTTCTTTCATCACTTGCCACCACTACATTTTGGCTATTTTTCGCAAGATATCCCCCAAAAAGAATCTCTTGAAGTATCTTGACATGCGCTTTGCCTATAATTTCATCATGTTGAAGTGCCTTTATAAGCTGAAATCTCAATTGAGGCAACTTGTTGTTTCTATTGAGTGGGATGCATGGTGTGAACAAAACTCTGCAGGGGCTCAAAGAGTTAAGTCCATTGTCTTGGATGACATCTTTTGGGATGATGTTTGCCTCTTGCGTCAGGTTACTAAGCCCATTCTTTTAATGTTGAGGCTTGTTGATGGGGATGCTCCTTGTATTAGGAAGGTGTATGAAGGGATGGATAGGATGATTGAGAACATTCAAATGTTTGGTAATAAAATCACCAACTCCAAAGTAGTTTTGAAGATCAAGTTTTATGATTTGAAAATGAAAGAGATGTTGGTAAACTGAAAGCAAAGTAGAGTGAACACAAATTCAGAATACTTGCTTAAAGAATGAAGAAGAGTGAGGTCCTTATGTAGGCACCTCTTACATGCTCACTGACATCATTGATGACTTCAGAGCTCCACAATCATCTCCTCAATCTACTCCTAGATTATCTCAAGCATCCTATGTGGCTTACCACCACCTAACTGTGCTTATGGGTGCCTCTAGTACTCACACATAGAAACCAAGGTGTGCCTGAGGCATACACCTTGATATATCCCAACAAACCCCCCCTCAAGGGAATGCCTCAAGCTATGTCAAGGATACAGCTAGCACAAGGTGTCTCATGCCATCTCATGGTGGTCATGGATCTATCAATGGCTAGGATCTCAAGCTAGCAAGGGTTCCCATGGGTATAAGGTAAATAAAAGGGATACTTGGTTGTACTCTCATGAGTCTGAAAACTAGCAATTTAATAGTGTTGCATGAGGTAGATGCCAAACGTGAAAGGAGCAAAATTTAATGCTTTATTCTAATCTAATACTTTTTGTAATTGGTGCCCTATTCTTGCAATAAAAAACCTCTCTCTCTCCCTGTCTAAAAAAGGATGTGTATGTGTCTAAATATACAAAGGCAGGCTAACCTATTAAGTGTGGTGGATTGGTCAACTCATGGATTTGGTTTTGGCAGTCATCATGTCATGTGTTTGAATCCCACTCTCATTGGTTAGATCAATGTGGTCTCTTGGGATTTCTCCTATGACTTAAAAGATCTCTCTCTCTCTCTCTCTCTCTCTCTCTCTCTCTCTCTCTCTCTCTCTCGCTCAGTTGGAAACCTAGCTTTTGTTAATGAGCATCTTTGCAGAACTGAAGATCTTATTGCAATAGAGATACCTTCACACCAACATTCAAGTTGGCTTCTCTGGCATTACATGTCTTCACAGGTAATTTATAGCCTCACTAGGGTTCTTGTCTAGTTTGCCTTGCCTCCTTCAAGAAAGGGGACATAACAGAAGATATATTTTGGAATATGGTGTTGATGATGATGATGATGATGATGTAGGCTATCACCATTATAACAATGGTGATGGTTAACAAAAGAATGTGATTCTTGGGGTCATTCTTTGACATTATTCCTACAAACCAATACAAATTAGAAGTTATGATTGTGGTGGTGGTTTATCCAAGAGAAGTAGAGGTGTAGGCTGCAAGCATGAACATGATGATGGTGATAGTTTGGCACTTGAATAGAGTACAAATGCGGGCACCACATCTACCATGGCCTCTTGTGGCTTCACACATGTAAATTTCGAACCTTTGATGTTGAAACATAAACCAATGTTTGCAGTAGGGGCTATAGTGGCTAAGCACAATCTTTAGCCAGTGCACATGCTAGCTCACTACTATTCGTCGCATGGGGAGAAGGATGGAGTGGGGGACACGGCCTTTTGGAGGTTGTGGCATGTCCCAATCTCCTTGTTTCAATAGTCTTTGAAAAAGGTTTTGAAGGAGAAGAATCAATGTATGTGTACCTATATGCAAAAGTTATCATTGGTTGTGCTCTTAGCCTGTAGCCCCAACTCATTTGAATCAACAAGCTACCCTCATCTGCTAGGCAGTGCCTTAAAATTAACACCCTTTAACTACGACTTTGATCAAGGCCCTACCTATTTGACTCATATCAAGAGGAAAGCAAAGCTCATGCTTGGCCTCTCTCCACATAGAATCCATAGAGAGCATCTTGTAGCCTCTAGTCAAAGATGAAGGATATACATAACCTAGTCGTGCAACTGAAGGTCACATAGCTTGGTTGTTGAATCATAGCTTGCTTATAAATGCACTCATAAAATTGTGACATGGATGTATGTCAAACTAGTACCTCGTAGCCACAAGAGAGCTTCTCATAATAGGGAGCACGAATCCTAGGCTTCCTTTAGCAGGAGGAGGTGAGGGAGGTGATCAAATCAATTGTTTGGGGTAGAGGCATTAATCTTGAGGTGGAGATGGAGAGTGTAGGAGGGGAGATTTGGACCCAAATCCTTAGGGTGGTTTCAAATACCATGATGAGAGGTTTTGACTCCCATTTCTAAATGTGAATTGTCTGAGACCCTCAACACTCTTCAAGTGCACAAAGTCCTAAGAGAGGATGGACTTTTCCCTATTTTCTCCTAATAATTTTGGGATTTAGTAGCAACTCGGCTTCATTTGGATTATGAGATCTTTCGCCCTTCCTTTTTGGATATGCCTTGTCCCCAAGGAGAGGCAACATAACTTACATCCAGTAGTGGCATTTAGGTATCCCTCTAGAAACCACCTACAAGATCTTAGCCAAGGTCTTGATTCTACGTCTAAGACCCTTCATCATCGACATTATTCAACATATGTAGATAAGTTGGTTTGTATTGGAGCGGAACATCTTAGACATCATCTTCACTTTTTGGGTGGTCATAGATTAGGCCGATGAGTCTCAAATTTCTCATGATCCTATTTTTAGATCTCAAGAAGGGTTATGACAGGGTAGACTAGACATTCTTGAACTCAAATTTTGGTTGTTAACTCATTGCCTCTTATTGTTTTCATCGAGATTGCAATTGGAAAACTTAGGTGTCTGGTCTAAAACTTCTTATGGATAGGATTCAATGGTAAATGGGGCACCAATGCCAAAGTTGGCGAGTAGATAATGATTTGCACACATAGTGTAACAAAGCCCTCTTGGAAGAGCTAATTGTTTGAGGTATTAGACAAGGATGAATGCCATGGAGACCCTCTCTTTAGCAAGGTATTTTTAGAAGTACCCCATGGATGGGTGGACAATGGGTGATGTTGCACATGTGGATTTTCATGGATGGCCCATTAACTAGGAGGGGTTATCTTTGATGAGGAGATGGGTAGCATCATTCAAGCTAGCCTCAATTTAGGGTGGAGAGAGAGCACTAGCCCCTTAATTAGCACCTACTACACCATCTACAATGGTAGAGGCTTATAGCTAGTTGTCTCCCCTTAGGTTTTTGTAAGAGTGACATTGGTTGGAGCAATAATTGTGGTTCGTAAGATCCTTGCCAACTTCTAGTCGCATTTGTAGACTAGTCTCTGATTGAAGGTCTCCTGCTTTTGGCTTGTGGCTCACAAACAAGTCCCTTTGCATGGGTCCATGGTTGGAGACAATGTAGAAATATGAGACATGTCACTATTTTAGAATAGCAGACCTACCTAGAGGTGATTGTGGACTACCATGGAGTTGTGCCATGGCCACAAAATTTGGTAATGCTCCGCTCACATTGTCACAATGATGCAACGAATTTGTTGAGTATTGACATGGGTTATGGGAACCTACCTCTATAGAGATGATCTTCCTTGCTTAATTAATGGATGGGGGCACATCTCAAGCCAAGAGATCTAGGAATTGATGCCTCCCTACTATTAGTCCCTCATGTTCTCACTGAAGGGCAAAGTGTTTGGGAGATAGGAGCAAGGCACATAAAGGGTTCCAAAAAAGACCATTGTTGGACTCTCCTTGCAATTATGGGACATCTACCCATGAATTGCACACAAGGAATGACTTCATGATACTACGAGAGGATGAGGTAGAAAGTGATCAAGTTTGCCTTTATTTTCTATAGATTGGGACTAAGTTTTTTATATGTAGTTTCATCTTTGGAAATTCTACACATAGCATATTGGTTCCTATTCAAGGGAGTATGTAGGGTAGTATGGTTAAAGAGTGTGAATTTCCAATTTGCATCTCCTTTTTTGAAAAAGAGGATGATACTTTCTATTAAAATTTGAAAATAATACTAAGAATTAGCTATTTGTAAGGCACTAGGAACAAAAGATGAAGCCTACTTCTACTTCACAAGGTCCCAACTCATTGCATAATAGTACATGCAATGAGCTATACAATTAATAGATTCCTTGATCCATGAAAATATAAAAAATACATGCACGCTTAGCCTTGCAAAAATACTCCATGTTAATTATTTTCACCAAGTGAGGTCTAGATAAGAGAAAAGTTCATGATTTGGGGAAGAATGAGTGTGTGTGGGGAAGAACAGGTGGTAACATATCAAAACATCAAAGAGGAATTTTGGAAATGAAAAAAAAAAAGACAAAGAGGAATTGTTATAAGATTTCTGGAAAAATCACAAGCCTTGGAAGTACAAGAAAGTTGCAATTTCTTTCAAAGTAGGGGTTCTGAAGAAGCTAACAATCCTAAGGACGAGAGGGGAGATTGAAGAAAAGGGAGCATGCAATGCCTTAAGCATGGAGGAATAGTGACCCGCTTTACAAGAACTAAGGTTGCATCTAGCCACGATTCATTGCTGCCAAGTTCAACATTCATACCATACCATAGGTTTCTTTATGGCCAAAATTGTAATATCACTTCCTGCATTGCAAGTCGTCAATCCAGTACCTATTGGCTGGCAAGAAAGGACATAGTGGCAATGAATTGTGGGCATAGAGGCAACCTTGGCTCTTGTAACCTTGGCAACTCTCAAAGCAATTCATCATGGTTCCTTTGTTCTTGTAACCTTGGCCCCAACTACTCAGTAAGTAGTCTAAAACAACTAGAAGCAGCTCATTATTAACCAGTCACAAAGCAATGTGAAAGCATGCTCAAAGTAGTTCATCATGGCTCCAAACAATCAGAAAGCAGTCTGAAAACACTCTTAAAGCAGGTCATCATGGCTCCAACCAGCCACAAAGCATTCTCATGGATATTCCATTGAACATGAATGAGGAGAAAACACAATTAGTAATGGCTCTAACAGTTCGAAAAGAGTCTCAAAGTAGTTGCAAAGCAGTTACTCATTGCTCCAACCAGTTTGAAAGTAGTTAATGCTCCAACTAGTCAAAAAACAATCTCAAAGTAGTTATTCATTGCCCCAACCAATTAGAAATCAGTCTCAAAGCAGTTCATTATGGATTCAACCACTCAAGAAGCACTAAAAAAGGAGTCCTAAAGTAGTTACACATTGCTCCAACTAGTGCAGTCTCAAAGTAGTTCAAGATGGCTCCAACCAATCGGGAAGCAGTCAAACAATTGTCAAAGCCATTTATTATACCTCGAAGCATCTCAAAGAATTCTCAAAGTAGTCCATCATGGTTCCAAACAATAAAAAACCAATCTGAAAGCATTCTCAAGACTCCATTGACCCACCTTAAGCACCAAGTAGAGGCTACTGATCGATTTACTGAAGATTTCTCTAGCATTTTGACTATTGTCAAAAAGAATATCGAGCATGCTCAAGCTGTGTATACTGCACATGCAAACAAGGGTAGAAAGAAAGTTGTATTTGCTGAAGGTGACCTAGTCATGTTACGTATTGAGAAGCGTAGACTTAAGAGTATTGAGACACACCTTAATGACAATGCCTATTGGCTCGAATTACCACCCGATTGGAAAATTCATAATTCTTTTCATGTGCACCTCCTGAAACCTTTCCATGGAGACCCACCAGTTCAACCTATTTTAGACGATGCACTGTTGCTTCAAGGAGAGACCCAGCTCTTAGAGCCAGACCAGATCATTGATCAACAAATCACTCAAATGAGACGTGGAAACTCAAATCCTATTTATCTTCTTACATTTAAGAACCACCCCGTTGAGGATGCTAATGGATGCCCGAGTGATATTTTTGCCAGTACCCTAATTTATTGACTACTTTTTTGTCACGCAATTGAGGGCAATTGCGATTTCAAGCAAGAGGGATGTTACGAGAATTTGAATTATCTCATTAATTTAATCCTTTAGTATTTAGTTTAGTGAGATCCAGCATTTTTGTCGTGCAACTGATGCATGTGTGCTTGCTATTTCCTAGTGATGCATGTGTGCTCCTACATGGCTGGATATACGGCTGCGGCTATATGAGTGTGTAGCATTGTGTGCACCACTTATGCGATGACGGTATGTGTAGCATGTGTGCACCATCCGTATGATTTTATTCATGTGTAGCATTAGGTGCACCATGAGATGGTATGTGTCACATGTGTGCACCATTCATCTGTGATTTATTAGTTCAGTGTTGCTATAATATTGAAAGGTTGATTGATTGTGGTGATTAATTCCAAGGTTATCTTATGCTTAAAATATTTCATTACTATTGATCGTGTGAATCCAAGGGAAGAGTAATTGATCGGGTGATGGCATTTGGAAAGCATGATCCACCATATTTTGGACGCGTAGGCGCAACTCCAGTGATGTGGGGATGAATAAGACTTATGCCTTATTTTTTATATTACAAAAGCTTATGTACATATTTGAATTTTGGAATATCAGTGGCTTGCCTAAGTGTATAAACTAAAGTTAGAAAAAGCTTTATTTTTAGAAAAAGCCAACTATTCTAGAAGGTGGATGGGCTTTTTGTAAAGGGTGCATGGAGGAAAGCACAGAGGCTTTTGTATGATTTTTGCTCGGAAGCCTTTTGGGAAATATACATAAATATATAGGAGGTGGAAGGAGAGCACCACACCTATGGGGGGAGATTGTACCTAGCACGCTTGTTCTATCTCTTCCGTTTGTGAGTTTTGAGAGTTTGTGCCTATTTTCGAAGAGTGTTGTTGTGTTCTTCAATGATTTGCAGGTTCCGTGAGCGTTTCCCATCGCTACTCTTTTCTCCCCTCTCTTTCTCCTAAACTCCCCTAAAACCTCTTAGTTTACCCCACTCTAGCACCTTTTTTAATTTTCATAGTTTTCTCTTACTTTTTTCTATTCTCCCTGTTTTTCCCTAGTTCTTCCTATATTTTTTTCTAATTCCACTAATAATTTCCTAATTCTCCCTATTATTTCTATTATTTCTAAATTTATTTACTTGTTAATTTTTTTCTAAATAGTTTTCTTAAATTTTGCCTATTTTTTCCCTACATTCTCTCTCTCTCTCTCTCTCTCTCTCTCTCTCTCTCTCTCTACTTTTTTAAATTCTTTAAATAAAATTTTAATTATTTACCCCCCCTTCTTGTACCTTAGCTTTTCTTATTTTTCTCAAATTTCCTAAAAAATTATTTATTATATTTTCTCTTATTTTTTCTTTATTTGCCAAAATGTTTCATTTTTATTTCTTATTTTCCTAATTTATCCCTACTACACCTAATTTTTCCTCATTTCCCCCTTTGCTTTCGACTAAATGTTCCCTTCTCTCTCTCTCTCTCTCTCTCTCTCTCTACCCTCTTCCTTTCTCTCTCTACCATTTCTCTCTCTCTCTCTCTCTCTCTCTCTCTCTCTCTCTCTCTCTCTCTCTCTCTCTCTATCTCTTCCTTTATTAATTATTCTTTTCCTAATGTCTTTCCGTCGTTCTACATTATTGACCCTTGACTACCTACATGCTTCCTCATCCCTTAGGACTCCTCTCTCCTTATTTTCTAACCTCCCTGACTCTCCGACTAGCCCTCCTTTCCTACTTAAATTAAGTTGCATTAAAATCCCCCCCTCCCGCCCTTTCGCCCCCCTCTTCTACAAAGGTTCATTATTTCTCTCTTTAACCTCTAGACTGATCGTGCTACCCAAACAATCTTGTATTTACATTAAGCTTGATAAGTATATGGCCAAGTGTTGATTTTTATTGTGACTCCGATAAGAAGGGAGGGATGTTTATGACACGTCTTCCCAACTAAAGTTAAAACTGGTTCTCACTATTTTGCTTGTTGGATGGTGGGAGGCAAACTCCCCTCTTCAATAAAAGTGATGCTTTCCAGGACTTATCCAAGCTCAACTTCTATATACTTTCCACAAAGTCATTTCTAATTTTTTCCTAATTCTCCCTATTATTTCCATTATTTTTAAATTTCTTTACTTTTTAAAGTTTTCCTAAATAGTTTTCTAAAATTTTCTTAATTTTTGCCTATTTTTTCCCTACATTCTCTCTCTCTCTCTCTCTCTCTCTCTCTCTCTCTCTCTCTCTCTCTCTCTCTCTCTCTCTCTCTCTCTCTCTACTTTTCTAAATTCTTCAAATGAAATTTTAATTATTTACCCCCCCTTCTTGTAGCTTAGTTTTCCTTATTTTTCTCAAATTTCCTAAAAATTTGTTTATTATATTCTCTTATTTTTTCTTTATTTGCCAAAGTGTTCCATTTTTCTTTCTTATTTTCCTAATTTATCGCTACTACACCTAATTTTTTCTCATTTTTCCCTTTGCTTTCCACTAAATGTTCCCTCTCTCTCTCTCTCTCTCTCTCTCTCTCTCTCTCTCTCTCCCGTCTTCCTTTCTCTCTCTACCATTTCTCTCTCTCTCTCTCTCTCTCTCTCTCTCTCTCTCTCTCTCAGAGTTGATATATGTCCATGAACTATAGTGAGGGTGAACATCCACAACAGTACAATGTAGACATTCTTCACCTGATCTATTCGTGTTTGCTACATGCATCCACAAAATTTGTGTCACTTAGCTTCTCTTGTAGAGAATTGTAGCAAATTGAAATTAAAGTTTAAGCCTTGTTCCATCACATAAACGAAGAAACTTATTTATGGAAAAACATTTGCCCAAAATTGCATCATCATTAACATCACCCTTTTAATGAGAAGTTGTGAAAATGGTTCAAAGGGAGCTATTCATACCACAATCAATACTTTACTACTTAAACCTCCTTATTCAAAAGAGGTGTACTTATGCACTAAGACTACACAAATACCACTACTATCACTAAACTTGATTTTCACTTGAGGAAATGGAAAATCTTTTATGATAATGAGGATGATGAGCATGATAATTTTTTTTGCCTAAACTCTACGCTCTCTATACACAAATGTTAGTTGTCCTCTATGTAGTAATGTCATTTTGGTGGATTTTGCTCAGTTTCTTCTTCGCTCGAAAAATCTCGCTCGGAGTTCAGGTGGACTCATTATTGTGACATCATTGTAATCATATTGCATGAAGATGGTGCACTAAAGAGAGTTTTATTTGTTTCAAAAAAATAGCAGATGTATATTAATGGCCTAGAGTGAGGGTGGACATCTGCAACAATACATTGGAGACACTCACATGAATTTTTTGGGTTTACTACACACATCGAAAAAATTTCCATTAGCATAGATCCTATTATGGTGCATATATGCATGTCCAATTTTGATGATTCATGCAAAAGAGGAAAGCTAGAGATCTAAAACAAAGGATAACGTTGTCTTGGATCATGATGTACATGGTAGTTCTTGAGATGAGAGAGACATAAATTTTTTATCTGATTGAGATGGCTACAAAATCATTCATGTGAAATTGCCATGTGAAAAACAAAGACCAAGGATAATAATGATTTTTTGTAGAGAGCACCTTGTTTGAGATCATCGAATGCTACCATTCATTCAAAATTTGAAAATGACACTTGCTTGTGTAACACTAAGCTGACAAAATATTTTCGTTCTTCTTGTGGCTACTTATTAATGCAGTAAGAGATACATTTCTTAATAGTAAGACTTGGCTATGCCTAACTTACTATGATTAAAACTAAGTATTTGGATAATATAAAAATACTTATTGACAAAATAAAAAGTACATTAGAAAGAGCTCTAAAAAGAAATGCTTTTGACTTCATAACTACAAACAAATGTGCTTCTTGGTGTCCCCTTTGGAATAAGCAATAGTGTAGCCTTTGTATTTATCCAAGGGGGTGCACTGGAGAGAGAGAGAGAGAGAGAGAGAGAAAGAGGAGGGCGGAGAAGGGAGGAGGAGAGGGGAGGGGAGAGAATAGAGGAAGAGCTAGACATTAACCATACTAACTACTTACCTTAATTTTTCATATGGGATGGGGTAAGCTAATACTAATCAAATTCCCTTTTTTCTTCATTGGGGTCACATATTGTCCTTGTACATTCAAATTATGCAGGCATATATAATGAAAAGCATAGTTGTAGAGCATCATTTATATTCTCTCATTAATACTTACAAAATGCCCATGTAAGGAGAGAAAAATCCTAAGATGGGCTATACTCTTTAATGTAAGTGATAATACCATTAGCACAACACGTTATGATTACATGCAATCTGATTGTGTAAGTATTTATAAAATGCAATAAAATCTATATAGACCATGGATCAAAGCATCTTAGGTGTGTTTTGGCCCATGATATTCCAATCCTATGACATCAAAGAGACCTGCCGCACTTTCACCAAAGTATTGTCTTTACGGTAGGTAGCCTAGAGGCAAGTTTTCTCTTTGTGAGCTCTTATTAAGCCTTGTGGCAGAGTCTAAAACATTGATCTTTACAAGATCTAATGGTTTGAATCCTATGCTTACTTTAGAGGATTGCTTTTTTAAAAGCCTCCTCATTTTTAAATTAAGAGAATGGTTTGAATCCTATGCTTACTTTAGAGGATTGCTTTTCGAATCCTATGCTTACGTTAGAGAATGGTGTGAATCCTATGCTTAGTTTAGAGGATTCTTTTTTAAAAGCCTCCTCATTTTTAAATTAAGAGAATGGCCTCTAGAAGAAGGATATGTAGGAGGGTGTTGATACTTGTCAAGGCTCTAGAGCACATAGAAATTGGGATGGCAGAAGACACAGATTAATGGTTGAAAAGCTACACCAGTTGAAAAGCGACACCCTTGCATTCATCTATTTCAATGCTCAAGGAGACTAGACTTTTCATTCATCCCAAGTCTTAATGGCCATGCTGGTGGCAATAAGAATGCAACAACGGGCATTGGACTTTGGGCTTCATCAATCAAGTAGATATGAGCTGCCAACATGCTATGTGGAAAAAGATCCATATGTGATATAGAGCGGTACTTCAGCAATTCTCAATATAAAGCACAATGCTTTTGACATCATTTTGCTACTCTATCCACCTTGGACATGGAGGCCACACCATCTAGGATGCCGAAGGAATTCCCAAAACAAAGTCATCCACAGAGGTGCCATCATCAATCGCCAGTCTTATCCATTTGCGAGACTTATCCTCAATGCTAAATTCTCGACATTTATATTCTTGGTGTTATCTCGACACCTAGGGAAGGGCCCGTTCCCTCGAATTATAACTTTTTGGGGAAGGAAGCGTGCCGCTTCCCCGCCCACACTGATGTGTGGTTATAATAATTATATATTTTATATTATAATATAGATATTTTTAATTACTGGTCCATTCAAAATTTCTTGTTTTCAATTTGAATTCTTACAACATTCCTCTCATTTAATGCATGTTATCGATACGAGGGAGCAAGGAAATCTAAGATGGATGCAACATTGAAGGATGACTACAACTTTATTCATATGGTTGTAGTCCATGTGTATCGCAATGAGGATCAGTTATTGTATCGCCTTATTCATGTATTTGTTGGACTTTAGCTTCCAAAATATAGACGTCACAAAATCAATAATAAATCATCACCCCTGACATTCATAGGGAGGAATGGCTCCTAACGGACTCTGTGTCACATCTCATGTCCACTATTTTACTCATTCTCTTTTTTCCTTAAACAATTGATAAAATAGTAGGATTCAGCTTTAATTTTGAGTTAGTAGTTACTTGCTCCACGATGGAAAGACTGCCTGTCGCAAATCTAGTTTTTGTTATTGTTCATGAATTCCATGTTGGATGCTATCGCAGGTCTTGGATGGGCTCAACAGATACCCCATCTAGCACAATGAGCACAATAGAGTGACTATCCTTAGGTGCGAACACTTGTTGGAGGAGTGCTTTTCATTGCATACCTCTCGAGTCCCGCTGGCAAGAAATTATCCGTTAAGGAATTCTCTCTAGAAGGATGCAAGGGAATGAACTTGAAAGCAATAAATGCAAAAAGAAAACAAAAAACCAAAAACAAAACAATTGAGTAACCTTTGTGCGCTGTACACCCTCCCTTTGAATGAGAATTTTGATTTTTCCCGGACATGATCCTTGGAAAATTGTGATATCTTTTTCTCACATAACCGACTCTTGGCTTATAACCGACTCTTGTCTCACAGAACGAACAACCCAACTCTGTTCATCCACAGTCTACGCTTCGGGGTTGGTCTCCCACAAACTCGTAAGGATGTGTTGCCCCTCTGTTACCCCTGCACGATCGATCATCTCGCGTCATTGCTCGTCTGCGGGAATTTACAATTTCCTGAGTAGTTCGGCGGTGTTAAGAGCGAGATTTTCTTTGCTATGATCAGTGCTTGGTCCCTGCAAAAGCTGAGGCCACACACAATTGCAGGCAGCGACTGGGCAGTCTCCAATCGCTATCCAGATTGTCGATGAAGACGCCTAGGAATGTCGGAAGTGGGAAGAACAAAAGAATTGCGCGGTTGAGAGACCTGGAATAGATCTGCGGTCGCAATTCCCGACATTAATATAAATAGAACAGAGTCTCGGAGCAACACAACTATTATAGACAATTGGCAATGGTAGAGTGGGGATAGAGCCCGGAGAATGTTGAGGAGGATGTGGTCGCTACAATGGAGAGGGCAGCACAGATAGGACCACCTCCGGGACCATCTCTCAAGAAGCTGAAGAGAGAAGCGGCTCAGCGTCGGAAGCTTCATGCGCGGTCGCTCAGATTGCGGTCTGAGGAGCAAGAGCGACTGCAACGTCTGGTTGGAAGTTCTTCATCACTAGTTAAATCTTCAATCCATATATTGTTTTTATTCAGCTTTTTGAGTTCAATACAGCAATTCTGAATGCCTACGCTGCCCGGGCAATGAAGTTTGATGCTTTGCATCTAATCGCATTTGCGTTAGCTTCACGTAACTCAATTTTGTCTTTCTTGTTCCATGGGTTGCCATGTTCTCCCGAACGGAATTGCACTGCTACATCGAGTTTGCGTATGCTTCTCTCAGTTCTGTTTTGTGTAGTTCTTGGACGACAGGAATCTGATACAATTCGGCACCTGAGCAATGCGCTTACCCCTAAGCTTTTGGATCAGGAAATCGATGCATTGGTGGAGCAGCAGCGCTCGCAACGGCTGGAGCGCCAGCGCCGGGAGGAGGCGTCGGCCAAGCTGGCGCAGGAGTCCCGGGGCGCCACACTACACGCCAACGGGAAAACGAAGGGGGGGAAGCAATTGCACAACGATCGCAACTCCACCAGCACTAGCACCTGCACCACTAGTAACAACAGTAACAGCAGCAGCAGCAACAACAACAACAACGGCACCAACAGCAACAACAGCAACGGCTGCTCGAATGAAGCCGGGGGGGGGTCGAAGAAGTCGAAGCAGCAGAAGGTGACGGAAAGGTGGGCGGGGGGGAAGGTGAAGGGCGGGTCAGAGGCGGAGCAGCAGCAGTCGAAGGGGATGACGCGGCCGGCGGCGCGACAACTACAGCCGCAGCAGAGCATGAGGGCGGTGGCGGACAGCAGGAGGAGGTTAGCGCGGGGACCAAGAAGCGGAGGAGGAGGAAAAATGGTGGTGGTGGTACAAGGCGGAGGAGGGATGCAACAACAACAACAAGCGACGGAAGATCACAGGGTGGTGAGCGTAGAGTATCAAGCGGCGGGGACGCAGGCGGTGATGAAGGTAACAATACTAGCAGCTGGTTTCGTGATCGGAGCGAGGGGCGTTTCGGCGAGGCTGATAGGGCAGGTGACGGGCGCGATCGTGCATTCATGGACGGAATGTAGGGCGGAGGCGACGGAGACGCGGGCGGCGCCTCCAGTGCGGCTCTTCAGGATTCAAGGCAAAAAGGCGGTGGTGCAGGCGGCGGTGGCGCTGATTCAGGAGGCGGTGGCCAAATACAAAGACCTGTGCGAGTGTAAACGGCGAGGCGAGTTCGTCCAAAGGGAGCATTTGATAGGCGGGGTAGAGTTCTACTACCAGCCGCCGCCGCGGAAGGCCTTTCAGAAGCCGGCGCAAACGGCGTCGACGCCTCCCTCCGCCGGTTCTTTGGCACCCCACGCTTGGCTGAACCTCCCCTCCGCCGCCGCCTCCCTGCCTCCTCCGCCGCCCTTCCTCCTCCCCTTTTGCCCTCCCCCGCCGCCTCCCAACGCCCTCCTCCTCCCCTTCCATTCTCCTCCTCCTCCTCCTCCTCCCCCCTCCCTCTTCCCCCCTCCCTCCGCCTCCCCCCCCTCCCTGGACCACTCCCTCCACCTCCTCCACCTCTCCTCCCCCTCCCCCCCTCGCCTCCCCTCCTCCTCCCCCCCTCCCCCTCCTCCCATCCCCCGCTCCGACATCGGTTGTAGCTTGTTCAGCGTTTTCGGCAACGGTGGCCTCCCTCTGCCCATTGCCCACGCCTCCGCCTCCGACTTCACTCTTCCTACCGCCCTCAATATCAGCAGCTCCTCCTCCCCCATTCAGCCCACCACAGCCTTTGACTTCCCGGCTTACGATTTTCTCAGGGAGTCGCTCTCGGCGTTCTCGATGGCTCACCGCGCCTCGTCAGCGGCTACGCCCGAGTATTGCTTGTTTGGAAGGCAGCAGCAGAAGATGGAGGAAGAAGGGATGTGTGTTGTTTGCTTAGAGCAGCCTGCAGGAGTTCGCTTGATGGTAAGTGTTCGCATGCACGTCGGGCATTATACTACTACTTTGGCTAAAAATCCGCGTGTGTTATTCGATTCCTCATGCGTTCAAACTTCTCCTGGTTTTTGAGTTCAGTTCGCCTACTTTTGCTAAAAATCGGCGCGCTCAGTTTTTGAGTTCCTTACAAGACATGTTTGCATGGTTTTGGAGTTCAGTTCGCCTACATTTGCTAAAAAAAGCGCATTCAAACTTCAGACAGTTTTTACAAGAAATGTTTGCATGTGTATGTGACAGAAGTGCGGGCATGCTGTCTGTTGCGTTTCATGCATCCAGGGGAGGGCGGTCTGCCCTCTTTGTCGCGAAAAGATTGTGGGTTTGCACACTTCCTCCCCTGCAAAAGCTTCTCGTGCTGCTGTCACAGCCATTGCCACAAATTCGAATGGCTCTCAGCATCTCTGGAGTTGGCCACCACCTGGATTGTTGCCCAAATAATACCCTATTCTTATGTCATGTCAAAACCCTTGACATAATTAGTTTTACGTACATTTAAACAACACAATTTCATTGTCTTATTAATATGATCTTTTCCACACCATATGAGCTTTAACATGACAAAGGCTTCTTCTTGGATAAAGTTTTGGCATGATGCAAACCCTCAAAAGTTCTTAACAAGAAAGTCCTTTAAGTTAAAACATTCATTTGCTACTCTCCACAAGATGTGCTTTAAGATAGTTCTCTAAATTTCAAGCATTTTTAACATCTACACTATGTGCTGTTTTTTGCAAGGATGAGTTTGGGCATGTTCTGTGGATTCATCTAGATAATATATGTCATTAATAGGTTTAATATAACTACAACCCAGACATTATGGGTTTTGGGGGTCCATTTCGTCCCGAAACCGTAAATTTTCAAAAAATTAACATTTTGCTTGCAAACTAAAAGTGAGCCTTGGAAACTTAATATTAAGTCATACTCAATCTTTTTTATGTAGTAGGTTTCTAGAAGATAGCATATCCATGTCCAAAAATTCACTAAACCTTCTCATACATGCATTATAATTTGAAAAAATATATATCAAGGATGGAAAGAATTGTCGAAATTCGCTAAAGATCTAAGAATTAATATTTTAGTGTTTTATCACAAAAAAGAACCAAAACTAGTCATGTCTTATACAACAACAATCTCAAGAGAAATAGGGACAAGATAGTTTAAAAATAATATAATGTTTTGTTCAAATTAAATTCATTCTAGCTCTACTAACTTCTAAAATTCATAATTGATACTCTAACTCAAATCAACTTATTACCAAAGCGACTATTTTTTTGTTTGTTTTGTGCATATAAAAGTCAAAATCAATCCAATCTAGAACTTCCAAAATTACACATTAATTGAGAACACATTGCTTAAGGCAAGCATACTTTATTAACCTGCCCTAACCCCAACCTTACTAACCTAACCTCACACAATCCAACTTACCCCAACCTTACTAACCCAACATCACCCTACCTCCTCCTCACATCCCTTTTTGCCTTGCTCGCTACCCCCCTTGCCTCACCCTCATCCTAGCTCAAGTCATCCCTCCCCTCTCATCTCTCCCATCTCGGGTCCCATCTCCCTCCCTACCTCCCATCTCTCCTTCCCTCCCTCTACTTTGCGACTTGCTCACTACTCAACGGTTTGCTACACCCAACCAGCCTCTTCCACCTTTGTCACAGTGTAGAGCTTCCATGGATTCCTACGTTTTCCTACCACATTGTATCCAAGAACCTATGCCACAAAACCAAATCTATAAGATCTACTGGTTTACAAATGCCACGAAATGTGAAACGTGTTTGGGCCATTGACAAACTTCATGAAACCAAATCCACAAGATCTATGGGTTTCACAGTCATTGATAATCTGTTAAAGTATAAAGAATCAGTTTGCAGAAAGTAATCTAAGAGCATGACAATGAGGAAGGGAGAGGGCAAGAGAACGAAGAGCAGAAAGTATAAAGAATCTATTTGCAGAAAGAAATTTGTAAGCATGATAATGAGAGAAGGGAAAGGGCAAGAAGAGCAAGGGCACGAAGAGTGGGAAGGGCAGGAAGAGTGGGAGAGGGCACAACTGAGATAAGGTGGAAGGGAAGCAAGAGTTGTTCATGGACCTACCATCTCCATTGCGGGACTTGCACCTTAACTTTTAATGTTTTAGCCCCGAGAAAAGATTTGCTTACACATCTAGAGGAGCATTTTAAATTGAACAGTAGAATCCACAGTCTAGTGTAGCTAGAAGGGCGAGTTGGGGGGAGGATGAGGGGTGGGTTAAAGTAAAGGGAGGTGAGGGCAAGTTGATGTGTCTATGGCTCCAACGATGTCTAGCAGCTCGATCCCATCTCCTATCCGACATCAGCCGCATTAGTTGGCACCTCGCTGGCACACCCATGAACGCCATGGAGCAACATCTTTGTAGAAGCAAGAGAGAAAGATAGATAGACAAGAGCGATCGATCACAACACATACAAATGAATGTGAGGGTGTGAGCATTTTGTGTGCTTTCTAAACCCATTGGTTCGACTTGCTGAAATGCTGGCTTCAAAGATCCATTAAAGAGAGAGATGGTAGACTATGAGAGGATAAAGAAGGGCTAGTGGAGATGAAGAAGGGGAAAAATGTGACAAAGCCTGGGAGGAGAAAATAGAAGAGTTGAGAGATTCAAACCAGATCAATTGAAGGGTGGCAGGGCTATATTAATCATCTTATCATATCGACATTAATCATCACATTAACCATCCCAAAGTTAGCTTAATTTTTCAAGAGGGGGCATGTTGAACTATCATTGATCCTAATTTTTAAATTTTCACTAAAAGGGGGACATACTCTCGTAGAAGAAGTAAGGACAATATAATTTTAAATATAATGTTGAAATCTTGATTAAACATATGAAAAGTCTTATTGCCCATTTATTGGGCAATTTTTACAATCTAGAGATCTATTTTCTATCTAAACCCCTAGCTTTTAAGTCATGTAAAGATGAAAGATGACAAATTGATTATCAATGGCCAATAAGTTGATCATCAATGGCAACTAGTTGGCCATTGATCATCAATGGCCAATTATGATCAATGGCCAATTAGCTGCCAAGTAGGATGGTACTTATTTGTTAAGTTATCTTTATGAAATATTTGAATGAAGAAAAGTTAATATTTAATGTACATAAAAGAGTACAAATGATGATTTGTACATAATAACACTTACATTATCAAATTTCAATTATATTTACAAGATCCTTCTCTTCTATGATCATGTTTCAATGTAGGCTTCATTTTGCCTTCACACTTCAAGTACCCTTTATCTTTGGAAGCATCCTAACTATTTATCACAATATGTGAAAAATGGTAGAGGCAACACAAAGGCTAGACCCCGTCAATCATGCTTACAGTCGCCCTTCAATTCCAATTGGGTTACAAATTGTTTATTAAAACCTTAATTGGTTTACTGCTAGTGGGGTATAATAGTTTTCTAAAGAGTACCTCTCTACATAAGCCCTCATAATGTTGGCTTGGGAGACCAATCTGAATAGTATCGCTTAGCCTAAAGGCTCTTCCCATGTCAACTCTCTAAAGCCATTCGACTCCCTCCAACAATGAAAGTTTGCTGCTGGTGCATCATCAACCCCAAAACCACACACTTTTAGAGGATTAGGGAAAAGTGAAATCTATTATGTTACTACATAGGGTGCTTCAAGACTCACTAGATGGCATGATGAGGTTGATAAGGGAATAGGCACTAGTAGAGACCTCTTAGAGGTGAAGGTGTAGGAACTTGACTTTAGGTAACTAATGGATGTTCCCCATAAACACCTACGACCATTTACAACTCAACTTTCATAGCCTAGGCAAGACAAAGGAAGGCACCCATGTTATGTGTTGAAATGAAGTGAATATATGGGGGAGATATGGGGTAAGTACTTATAAATTTGATTTACAATGACAACCATATTGTGAATATTTCATGACTTTGGAAGTAACTTTTGTTTAATATAGGTATGTGGATGCTTGGGTGGACATTTTATGGCATAAATACCTCAATGTAGGTTTTTGGAGCATGAACAAGAGGCCCATGATATGGGATGAATACCTTGATGTATGTGTGTGGATGTGGTATAAGTACCCCAAAACTAGGTCTGTGTAGCATGCCTGGTGGCACATGATCTTGACCTAGGTATGTGGATCATGCTTTGGCACAAGGTGTGAGATATCTATTATCTTGATGTAGGTATAAATATGGAGCATGCCTAGCTAGCACAAGGTGCGGCCTAAATACCTTGATCTAAGTATTTTGAGCATGCCTAGGTATGGAATGTCATTGTGTAGTTAGTCTCCATGCTCCCTCAACCCTATCAAGGTGTGATAGCATGCTCTAACCCTATAACTCTTGAAATCGAACCTTGTTGCAAATCCCCCTCCATCTCTTTCAATACCTCTTATTTACCCTTTTCTCTCTTACAATCCCATCTGCTCTTCTCCTCAACTGCAAACATGTTTTTACTTTGTAAGCGTTTTTGTGCATATCCCCCTAGTGGCTCTCACGCGATTCATCCATTAGTGTGTTCTTCTATACTTCCCATCTACCTATTCTAAATGCCCTTTTTCTCAACAAAGTATTCCACATATATAACTTAACCTATGGAGGACGGTAATCAAGAAGGCTGCTAATTTCAATTGAGAAAATCACTAAAATTAATTTGATTTCTTAGGTGAAAATGTGGAGTAGCCAATTAAAAGGGATAGCTTCAAAACTTCATTGAAACGAAGGACTTGAACTCATGGCATCCATTACACATTCACGAGATCTTAACACTAAGCTACATAAAGCTGTTGTGAAAGTAGGATTCTACGTTTTGATTTCCTACCTTAATGAGTAAATATTCAAGTTTGTTCAACACTATTGGCCCATAATTAAAGAGTAATATGTGGCCATGACCACAATCACAATAGTGTAAAAGTCAGATCACTTCAGGCTTTTAACTTGGCATCACAGGAGTCTCTCTATAAGCATTAGAGGAGACTTGGACTCAAAAAAGGCCTCATGAGTCATAAGATTTTGATTAAGGACTATGCAATCATATCAAGTGTAGAATGAAAGTCAAGTGGTGAGATATATAGTTTCACATGTCACAATATTTTAGCGAATGCCCCTAATTTTAAGTCTTTTGTTTATTTATTTGGCCCCTTTTAGATGTATTTTCTCATCACTATTGGACCTTGCCTTCATCTAAGAGATTTGATTAGCATCCATTCTAGCCATTTGACACTTATTCTTTATCCAAGAGCCCAAATTTTCTAACCATATATGGATTTCCCATCTGATGTATAGTAGTTATGATTTTCCACTAGCAAGGAGTATCGCATGGACTAGGGAGCATCAGTGCTTCCCACCAACATTTTTTCTTTTTAGACCTCTGGATCAATGTAAGATTTAAGCATTATAAATGGATAATGTTCAAGGTGGTGTCACATGGCTTTTATATGATGAATAATGACTACAACACAATTGTCATTGTTTACCCTTTATGTGGAGTTGGAAATTGTAGTGATTTTGTTCTCAAATAGGGATAGAATGGATCCCCACTTTCCTCAAACTAGTGAGAACACTCCCAATTCAAGTTTCATAAACTTGCATGCTATATTACGTACTCATGATAACTCATAAGTGTTTCTTGGGAGTTCTTTTTCAACTTTTGTGACCTAGCGCAATATGCGGATCAACATGAATAACCCAAATAGATGAAGGGTTTTTTCAGATGCATAATGTCCCCAATATAAGTGCCGCACAAGGAATGTTCTTGTTATTTAATTAACTATTTTAAATTTGAATATTTTGTGTATTGTGTACGTGCACTTTTAATGTAATTTTTTATCTTAACTTTTTTTAATGTTGTTAAATTAGTTTAACGATTGCACATTGTACTTTTTTGAACTCTTGGATTGTGTTCAAGGAAAAAAATAGGGGCAAACATTAGCCCAATGTCAAATCTAGAACCTTCTCTAAGTTGCCTAGACACGTTTAAATTTGATAGAATTAACATAAATTTCTCATATAAGCTCCGATTTCAGCCCTCCAAGTACTGAAATCAATCGGCTAAAGTTTGAGACCCATCTATTTGAGATTAGATATTTTCAAATTCTAGATAATGAAAACCATATATATATGAACTTTAAGCATACTTAAACCTTTGAACCTTTTAAAATATTTCTAACTGTATATTGGGGAAAGTTCGCCAAATGACATACACTCCCATAGCCGTGTTTCTGAAAGATTTTCCCAATGGCCTACACTTCTATAACTATTTTTCCCTTTACCCTGATTGTGTTTTTCTTTTACAACCTTGTATGGGATGACAAACTATCTATTGCACCATGGTTTTTAAATGCTTCACGTGTGATCAAATTGGTCTTGAATTGCGTTATGATTTTTTATTCCTCTTCTTCAACTAAATTTACATTTTTCATGCATGTAGTATACGGCAAAGTCCTGGTTATATATGTGACTTTCCATGCGTTATGTGTTCTTAACCCATAACTATTTGAAGCTCTTTTACTATATAGCAAGAGGGCTAAAGCATGATGTGGCCATTTTGGGCGTTAGCCATTTCCAAGGGCATGCTCTAAAACTAGGGGAATAAAACACAATTTCGTCAAACTACATGATCCATGCACTAGCTTAAGCTTTAAGCTAGTGCATGGAACCCATAACTTAAGGAAGTTGTTTTTTGTACATTGCATTATAGAGCATGCTTTTTTTCTTATTTAGTTTCTCAATTGGCTACACCCAATCATTTAAATTGGATGTTAACCACTCAAAGAATACGCCACCATTTTAAAGGGAGGATATAAAAATTGAGGTAGTACCCTCTTCATTTGCTATTATTTTTTCAAACTATACTGATTGCTTAAAAAGACTAGAATTCCAAAATTCAACCTATACCAAAAGCTTCATAAACCTAATTAAATGGATCCCAAACTTCAACCTATACCAAGAGATTCAAAAACCCAAACTTCAACCTATACCAAGAGATTCAAAAACCTGATGGGTCGACATCGGTCTTAAACTTTCATAAATTTTCATAACCAAATGCTTAAGAGACCTCAAAACTTACAAAATTCAATCTCTAGCAAATGCTTAAGAAATCTCATGGGTCCTAAAACTTTAAAAATCATCTATTCCAAATGCTTAAGAAAGCTAATGGTCCTAAAACTTACAAACGTCAACCTAGTTTAAACACATAAGAAACCTATTTGGGTCTTAAAACTTACAAAAACCATTACTCAACACTTAGATTTCAAGATCGAATGCAATTGGTGATGATTGAAAGATAGAAGATTTGTGTGAAACAAAAGTTGAAAAATAATCGCTCTAGTTTTGAAATTTCTACTATTAGTTGGCAAGCAATGAAAAAATGGTTGAATTAGATTAAATTTCAAATTGCATCAATCCAATAGTCCTTCTCAAAATTAGCACTACCTATTTACAATGAATGTGATGCAGTCTTTCTTTAATTACCTGTTGCAAATAAATCTCTTACCTTTTGAGCTCCTTTTATCAACTATGATACACAAACACTAAGCCTTCCTTGAGATGTTTAAGAAAGGGGATTGTGGCAAGAAATGATTATCAATGACCGCACGAGAAATAATAGACTATAACCAAAGTTTCCATGTACCAAAATGGAGAGAATCACCCAACTTTCCCACAAGAATGCATTAATAGAACAAAATAATTAAACCATTAACTTGTGGACACAATGTCATTTAGACTGAAAGTATGCAAAGGCTTGAAAGATTGAGAACATTTTTTAAAGGGGAAAGAGGTGAAGGGCTATATAGGCAAGTGGAAAGAAAGGCCAGAAGGAACTTATGAGCAAATGAACGCAAAGAACTCACTTCAATATAAAAGGAGGAAGCTAGAGATGTTAATTTCAAAGAGAGCCTAGCGGGCGCAAAGGAGCATGAATGGAGGAGGTAAAAGAAAGGAGGAAGGAGGGAGAGAGAGAAAAGCGCCAAGGAAGAGGAGCATGAAATGAAGGGGGGCAAAAGGAAGGCCTCAAGAGATTACCCTCATAAATAAGAGATTCCCTAATAAATAGAGGTAGTCCTCATTATTCTCTCCGCATTACTCACTAGCACTCTCCCTTTTCTATCCCTCCCTCTCCTCCCTTTGCTACTTATTAGAACACCTTGAATTATGACAAATTCCCATACCATTAGAAAAAATAGAGTAGCTCATTTGACTAATGAAGATGAAGGTTCTTGAAACCTCAAGAAGAAGAGAAAAACAAGAGGCAATGCAAATAGATACGATCGCTCCTTACATCTCACAAAGGTGGTCAATTGGGAAACTAGACATTATTTGATCTTGAAAGTAATATCCGAGAATGATGTATATTCTCAATCATGGTTCAATTAGAGTATCACCTTCAATGCAACTAAAAGTTATAGAGAAATTTGGAACTCCCTCAATCTTGAGAGAAATGATGCACAAGAATCGGTCATGCTTCAACTTCAAAAAGCTATTCTAAACTCCTTAAAGGAAGAAATTTCTTCAAAGCTAAAAGCAATTTACATGAAAATTTCAATAAGAAATACTCTAGCTCCAAAATACAAAAACAAGACTCACAACAAGAAGAAACAAACGTAAAGGCTACATGAAGAAAGTAGAATGGTAAAAGAGAGAGCCCAAGTTCAAGTAGTGAAATTGAGCAATGCACAAAAAATTTGCCACTACACAACAAAGGACCATTGCTACATATATCTAACACTGCACAAAAATCTAGCACCGCACAACAAAAGGGCCATTGCTATGGGAATCTAACACTACACAAAAAGATCGAAGATCGGAAAGAGAGAGAAATGAGAACCAAAGTATCTTAAGCAAAGGCACCTCTCGAACCAAAACTATGGCAAAACTTAAAAATAAGATAGTATTTACTCTTCTTAGCTTTGACAAAAACTTTTTTTAATGCACCACATATACCAGACCTGCATCTTTCAAAAGTCAAGAAAACTTGCAAAGAACACTGGGTTAGATGAAATTGAACTGTCTCTCTAACAAAGATAGATTAGAGATCTAAACGAAAAGACAAAGTCCACTCTGTTTAAATACAATTATGTAATACGCCCTGAAATACAAGTTCACCCTTGCAGCTAAAAGACAACTTCCTATTTGCACCTGAATCCTGCAAGGTCAGACTACATGCAGTAAAATCTAGAGGCACCATTAGCATAATCCGCAGAGCCGGCAACAGATTATGAGGAAGAAACAGAGAACTTGATGAAATTTTAGGCTCCCAAAAAGAGAAGCAGCAGCACACTCGGTGCTTACAAATACAAGGGCCGCTCCTTCATGCTTGGAGAAATCAAAAGTTGGATACAAAACTAGGCGTACAGAACATATGGCTAACATGAAATTCTTGTACCAGGCAACAAAACAAGTTTACGATGGAAGGCTTGCACGATGAAAATCCGGCAGATAGCCTTTGTCATCTTCTACAAGCCATGCATCTCCTGTTAGTTGCAGAAAAACAAGTAAGGTTTAGACCGGCATTTGGTTTCCATTCTTTTGCCTTGCATATCCCTGTGTCTACTGCACAAATCGGAGCTTAGTTAGTGCAGGCTCATCATTCTGCAGAACTCCTCAAAGTTCACAAAGCCATCTCCGTCTGTATCCACCCCTCTTATCATACGGCAACACTCTTCTATTGTGCATGACTCGCCAAGGCCTGTCAAAACGCGATGGAGCTCCTGTGCAGATATCTTACCATCATCGTCAGCATCGAAAACCTGAAATGCATCTCTCAATTCATCCCCGCCCCCAGCAGAGTTGAGCAGGATGAACTCCTGTAGATCGATGAATCCATCACCGTCCTTATCCACGTCCTTGACCATAAGAATCAGCTCTTCCTCCGTAGGGTTGTCCCCTAACGACCTCAGCACAGCACCAAGTTCAGCCGTCGATATTTTCCCATCTCCGTTGGCATCAAACCGGATAAACGCTTCCTCTAACTCATGGTTTTGATCCCGAAAAGGAGACTTGAGAGAAGGAAACACGAAGCCTTCCTCGAGCTTCCCAGTGGCCTCAGGAGAAACAACATCAGACACGACTTTGTCGCTGTCGGAGGCCTTGTGCGCATGCAGGGAGCTGCTCCAGTTCGAAAAGTCTTCCGAGGTGGAACCGCTGCCATGGGAGAGGCTGCTGCGGGACAAACCAGAAGAGGTGAGGCTGGAGGAAGCAGCGGGGCGTCCTTGTACAGATCTGGACTTCTTGCGGAGGAAGGGAGGCAGAGAAATCTTCATGGCGTCAAATCTCCTCTGATTTCGGACGAAAACGGCTTCTGTTCACGGTAACAGATGGAAATCTCTTCCAGAAACGATGATTTGGACACTACAAGATAAAAATCTCTTCCGGAAACGATGATTTCTGACGAAATCTTTTCGCGTTTCTACGCAAGGAGGAAGTGGGAGAGGGCGTCTCGAAGAAGATTTTTCGGGTGCGCGTTTCGGAGCAGAGAGGAAGTCGCTGGCGGAAAGGTGTATATTGAACGGTGAAATTTGGGCAAAGGTTCTTGTTGCAAAGGATGGGATCCGGAGGCGTGTAATACAAAGATGAAGGCAGAAGAAGATAAAAGAAAGCGAGCAAAACGCGGCAACACACCAGAAGACGGTGGCGAAGAAATCGAGCGCGGAGGCAACTTCGCCGATGTTGCCTCACTACAAGCGAGCATTCACACCTCTTCGCGTGACTCAACGTCCCCCCCCCCCGCCCCCTTGGAACCCCCACCATTGCGCTCCCAGTTGCCTCTCAGTTTGCCTCAGATACATCGACGACCAAGCTAACGTCTGCCAGAAGCTTGCTCGACCCTCCCGGAGTTGGGGGCACATATCATCCCGTTGCCTCCTGCCGGACCTTGCTTGACTGTGCCGCCCGTTTGCATCGGTCAGGCATCTCGTAGACATCCGATTGCCTTTTTTGCCTTTACCCTGCCTCATCCTTGCCAAAAGGCCTCCATGTGCCCAGGGTGAGAGCTTGAGCACATGAAACTGTCAGTGTGCAATCTAGAGAGTCTGTGCCCACGAACCAGTTGGTGCGCATCCTATTACATTGCACACTGGTTTGCAGCTTGGGAGAGGACCAGAGCGCCTTTTCCTTATTCGTGTGCTAGAATTCGAGCCACCGTCAACGTGTGTGCCCCCCACTCTGCCTCCCTTTTGGCCCCATGAGACCGCTCTACTTCATCAACGACAAGTTGCTGGCAATCACATCTACAAGAATGGGCACTTGAAGGCGCTCTAATGTCTAGAGTGCCGCAAGTACCACTCCATGGGCTCCGTGTGCACAGGCCCTCGATCTTTGTGCATGTCAAACTGCTCCTACTGTCATCTTCACTGATAGTCAGAGTGCTTTGGGTGTTGCACGAAATCATGTTTTCCATGCTCGCACAAAGCATATTGAGGTTCACTATCACCATGTCAGAGAGTGATTTGCTCACTACGGGGGGGCGGTACAAATTGGGCCACACAATTGATCAAGAGAAGCCCATTAGTGCATGGCTAGCTAGCTGCATGTCCATGATTGCCCCTCAGTCCATGATGATGAGGTTCACCAGTGGTTGATTGGTTGTACATGTCTAGTTCATCCTCTGCCTCCACTCTGCAATGTCTACGCCTACAAATGCTTGACTCACTATTGCTAGTGAAAGCTAGGTGGTGCAAAGGTCCCAAATAGGCACCCCAGGAAATGGAGGTGCGAAATTGAGCACATGAGGATGCATTTACCCTATCAATTGACCGTGTTGAACAAATAGCAACATCCCTTGCCGCACAAATGGTCGCATGTGCAAAGCCCCTAAGAGGGCACATTTATGCACCCTCAAGCGCTCCATTTCGCACCTTCCATTCCAAGGGTGCCAATTCAGGCACCGTTATTCTGACAACAGCCTTCGTAGGTCACCAGTGTAGACATTATGGAGGGGAGGCAGAGGGGGAGCAAGACATGCACAACCCAATAGCCACCTGTAAACCTCATCGTCCTAGACTGAGGGGTAATAATGGGTATGCATCGAAGCATTTTGGGACTCCCCTAGTGTGCAGCCAAGTGCGCAATCCAACCACACACTAATGGGCTCCTGGGAACATCCTCTAAGAGTGCATTAGTCTGGAGAAAATCAAGGCTGAGGAGTAAAGGGAGAATAAGCAATCCTAAAGACGTGCCGCAAAGGTTTTGGGGTTTCATCACACGAAGATCTTTGTACACTTCCTTATCTTGTAAGCATGGCTAATATCATACCATTTCTCAATGTAATTTATTTATTTTTTTAAACAATGTTAACAGAGGCCATTTCACCTCCTGAAGCTAAAGTAGTGTTCATGGTAGAGCATTTGCCTTACATGGGAATTGTACTCTAACCCCACCAGGTTTTGTAAAACTCACATGGGTCTTGGTGGTTGAGGCTCTCGTTTAGGTCAATCCCTCGAGTATGTCTCTCAAGCATGATGGGAATGTCAAATGTTCCTACGAGGTTAAACCTCTCTCTCTCTCTCTCTCTCTCTCTCTCTCTCTCTCTCTCTCTCTCTCTCTCTCTCACACACACACACACACACACACACACATCTCCCTACAACACACCTTCACACACTCACCCTCCACTTCTACATTTCACCCCAACCTTCGATCTGTTTATCAATGAATACAACCTCTTCCCAATCCATTCACCTGTGTCGTCAACAATGCTAGTTGGCATAGCTAACATCACCACCATCAATCTTGTGCCAGTTTCAAGTTCTAATTTTATTGACATAGCAAGTTGAAGTTTTGAAAATGGCAATGTGGCTATGCTAGAACCCTCCGAAGGTTTGCATTTGCTGATGTGGTTGCTCCTCACAATCCTGCATAATCAAAAACCTCACAATAGTTTAGAGATCTTGCTTGAGTCCTCCCAAATTTTGATTCCCACCTATTGGTTGATACCGAAATCTAGGAAGATTCCTCATGAATCCCCTTCGGTATGAGAATGTGATACCAATAAAGAGAGCATTGTTGAGAAAGCCCTTGGTACTTTAATTACTCTTCTCCACCTTCATCCATGCGTCCATACCTCTACCACATTGCCACTAACACCCCAACCACAATCTAATTGGGCTACTATGTTAAAAAACTGCATTTTGATTCCTCCTCACCCTTGCGACTCTAATAGGAGGTCATGCCATTAGTCGGCCTTTTCCTCAAGTGGAATTGGCTTTGTCGCTTCTCCTCATTCCCTCTACCTACCTCCTCCATGTTCCCCAACTTCCTCACAACACCATCTTAAGGCTCCAAGCACATCTGCTGGTCCTTGACCACATCATCCCTTATCTACACACTCCCTCACATGTCCTCCTCATCTTCCCCAACTAGCCCCGATGTGTGACGAGGATGATGGGTCCTTCATCTTTCCTATCCCTCATGTCCCTAACAAGTCACTGTGTGTACCTTTCCGTGTTGGTATACCTATGGTCATGCTTTTTGTGGGATGACACATCTCTCTCTCTCTCTCTCTTTCTCTCTCTCTCTCTCTCTCTCTCTCTCTCTCTCTCTCTCTCTATCAATATGGATATGAGAATATGTACGCTTGTAATGTGAGCAATGGACAAAGTTGTTTGAAGGTCAGCATCAATAAATAGTCAAGCTTGAACCCTCTTTCTCGACTCATGGTAAACAACAAAACTTCATTACTTTCCTTGTAATCTAGAACATGTCAGCCATCATGGACCCATTGGAATAATTATGAGTGAAGAATACTAGATAGCCATTCTGAAAAGGGGGACTCTTCCACACAAATTCACCACTTAATTCAATCAAAGATGAAGAAGACAATCACACAATGATAGGGACAAGCAGTCTGGGTAAAATCTCCCCCCCTTAGATGAGTGGCTCATGCTTCCTCATCTACAGTATTTATAATATTCATTAAAGCACAAGGAGCTAGAATTGTCCCTCTCTTTCAAAGTAAGGGATTTGCTTTACATAGCCTCTTTGGGCCCAAAATTGATTTATGTCCTCTCCAAAATATATTACTCAAACTTTGCAATATTAAAGAAAACATTGTATTCAAAAAATTTAGACTTTTTCTCTTGTTTTGGACTTTTTACCAAAACCAATCACCTCCACTTGATATTGACCTGGTAGACTCAAAAAATAGTGGTTTTGCAACACTATATATCTATCTATCTTTGCAAATTAGAAGCAAAGGTGTAGATATAGTGAGTGGCAAAGAGAATGTGAGGGGAGAATTGTGACACACCCCTTAATATGTGGCCACATAGGGCTTGATCCTTACATTCCCACCTAATGCTTGAGCCTTCTATTACTATCTAATTTTTTATTTTTTTTTAATTTTAATTAATTCATTTTTGTTATTTAATCAATAAGTTAATAATTCATCAAAAAATTATTTAGTAATAGAAAAGGATTAGTAATAAAAATTAATTAATTTCTTAATTTAAACTTAATTATTAATAGATAGAACTCAAGAGTTGTTCATATCAACATAGAGGTGGTGTAAAGATACACCATTTTGGACAATAATGTATAAGATCCACGAGAGGAGACTGCCACATAGGGACATATCTGCTCTTATGCTTTGGAATCTCTTTTTGAGTCATCAGACTCTGTTATTGCATCTTTAGTTAGATCAAGTCTACCCAAACAATGTTTGATATGTGCGAAGCTGCTTTCAAGGATCGTGATACTTTTTTCCACATCATACCCATGCTTCTTTTTAAGATTTTGAGTCCTTGATTTCCAACAATGGATGATGCTACTCACCTCCACTTTAGCCAAGCCCTCTTTATTTGGAACCCATTCCCGTTTCTTTTCCAAACAACCCTCATAAAGTTTTTTTATTGTATACCTCTTTGGGAGATTTTTTAATGGTTTTGGTTCATACCATAATGTTATGAATGTGCTAGGGATTCCCATTTCATCCCTTGCTATCCGAGCAACCTTTGCGACCCAAACTAGCCCCCCTTGGTCATCCAACTCTGATTTTGGATCTACTACACAAACGGCAACAAAAAGTCCCTCTTAGATTTCATCGAATGGTACAAAGTCTAGCAACGGCTTATCACCCTTCCTATCACAAAATTTATGAGGCAAAAGGCATTGCTCAGCTTCTTCCATATCTTTAGCTATAGTGGACTCTCTAGCACATGCCGAATCTTCTCTTAACTCAATTTGTTGCAGCCAAAATGGATCTATGTATTCTATGCTTGGTAAATTTTCTTGCTCTTTTATATATTTGAAAAGAGAGTCATTTTTGGTGATTATCTCCATATTTTTCTCAGATTGCTCTAGGTATTTTTGCATCATACTCCTAACGTGAGAAATGAATGCTTGCAAGCCTTTCATTTCATCCATGTCAAGTGCTTTGCTTTTTGTGAGAACTAATGTAGTCTCCTCCAAGGGGATTATTCGTTCTAGTAAAGCATGTGGTGCACTCCATAAATGATCTGTGTCCACTCAGTAGTACTTCCATTGCATCACTAGTGTTGTCATGCATGCTAAACTGAAAGTAGTGTGGATTTATGTGTCCACATAGTGCATCATCTCCTCGTTTCAAATGTGGCTCTATGAATACTCTCTGGATAGCCACTTCAGACTCTTCCTTTCAAGAGCCTCCGATAATAATTTGACCCAAAGCATTCGTTGTGCTTGTATACCTAGTAAATCACCGAGTGTTTCAAAATCTCCTTGAGGATACTTCAAATAACACACCTTTTCTCACCACAATATTGAAAGTGACACAAGCTCATGGGATCAAGACTCTGTATTTGCCCAAAGGCAGCCACTTCATTTTTTATATACAATACCACATCTAAACCCTCTTCAAGAGTGAAATCCTGTATTGGAAACAAAGATAATTTAATTTAGTAATGAAAATAATATAAAAATTTTAATTTCTTGCCCTTGCATGACAAGTGGTAAGACCCTCTTCAGTCCATATGATTCACAAAATGTTTTTAAGGTTTGGACACTCAAACAAGGTGAAGGACTACAAGGATCTTGTATTGCAGAATATGGACAATATACATTAAAGAGTGTGGAGAAGGACAAAGGAGTTACAAGATTGGCTACACCAAGAACCTCTCCAATGACAATGAACCTCACACTATGGTAGCTTGGAAGAGAAGAAGGAAAAGGACAAGATATGCCATCAAAGGGGGGTATTTTCCCACATCTTCCACTTAGAATGTTTTTGTGTGTGTGGTCAATAAGGGTTCTCTACCTTGGGATGTCCCCCTCAAATGATTATTAGTCTTATGTGTTACCTTGTTGGATCTAAGGGTATTCCCATGCATAGTCATTGTCTATCTTCCAATTGTAAACCAATAAACCAAAGTCAGAGTGAGATCATGTTGGGATGAGGATGCCCAAATGAGCCTACTACTGATGCAACTAGAGTGAGTACCAGGTTGTGGATCATGTGTGTTGCCACTAGAGGTGGGCAAGCCATGAAGTTCCCATGGACTACTGCTGGGGTTGAGGTCATCAATTTGTGGGGGGGAATGAAGGACAAATTGATGTAATGGGATCGTATCTAGAGTCCTAAGGTCTAAGGTTATGAGTGTGTGAACACATGGTGTGCCTGGATAGGTGTTAGTAGGTGTGATTGAGTGAATCTAGGTGTGTGATGTGTGATTGAGAGAATCATGGAACTGATTGAGAGATTTGTTGATCTAGATGCTCTACTGAGCTCACATGTGATGCCACTATTGGATGTAACTGGAGCCTATATATTGGGCCTGTCTCTCTTGAATAAACTCTCTCTCTTTTGCTTCACTAGCTGAATTTTTCTTGCTACTCCAACAACAGCCATAAGTGCATGATGAAACACTGAGTCTCCCCAAGTTGCGCTATGGCTAAGCTTCATGATGTCCACTGCACTGGGGCAGGATCGCACTGATGCATAGGTATCCTCGTGCTGAGGAATGATCTGCTAATCGAAAGAGGCAATGGTGATAACTAGATCCTAGGGTGCAATGCGGCATAACTGAGCTATTGCTAGAATGTCCTGTAGACTGATCTACTGATCTGTAATGCTGAAGTGAACTGAGCCCAAGGTATGATTTGTGTCAGAGCTAAAAGAATCAGTGATGGATGCTAGAATGGAATCATCTAAAGAGCTGGATGCACTGTGGCATGTATCTCCACATGCAACAGAAGATGTGAGTGCCTTGTACTGAGGACTTACCTGCTGAATAACTACATGATTAGTGGTGAACTCCTGCTGAGTATCTGCATCTAATGTGATAGTCAATGGAGTCGGATCCATGCATGAATGTGATGGCTATGCACTCCATTTGACAAGTGCCATGCTTTGTGCACCAACCATGGATCCCCTCCTTACTTATCTAAGGAATTCTCCATCGTTGAGCTTGTTCTCCACATAGCTGCAAGTATGAATCTTTCCTCGCATATCACTAGAATCAGACTATGCTAATGTAGATGAGACTGCCTCGTACTAAGGACTTACCGTCAAATATACCTCGTGCTGAGGGCTTGTTGCTGAATGTGCCTCATGCTGAGGGCTTTCCGACAAGTGTGAATGATCTGAAACTGCGGGGTGATCCATGCTAACATGTGGAGAATTTGCATTTGATCTATCAAGGCCAATGAGGCTCGAGTCAGCATCATACACTGGTACATACCTTGTGGCAATGAATGGTCGAAGAAGGTTCCCTTTCCACTCACAGATCTCGTCCGGAGTCATGACTAGTGTATCATCAACTGCGTGATGTGGATAAATCCATGATGGAGATGGTTTGGTGCTCTATGCATGAGGCTTACCTGTGTACCGACGAGAGTGTCTACCCATGAGAACACTATGTGAGAGCCATCAGCCCCCCTCCCTTGGTTGTCTACAAGAGATCGGTGTCAACAAGGAATGACCCCGCTAGATTTACTCTCAAAGTCCATAATGAAGTCACTCCTCCTGACTTCAAGCCTCCGGAGCCCAGACTGCGAACCAGAGTCTGAAAGCCATGCCCCCATCCACGCATCCTAGGCATGATTGTATATTGAGTGGTTGCTCACTTGGCGCCCAAAGAAGAGCCGCAAGAGATGGCCTAGATCGTTGTTCTTTTCTATTATTGCTATTGGTTTTTCAGCTGAACAGACGGCTACTGACATATCTAGAGATTGCACTATTACTGATCAAAACTTCTTTTGGAAGTCTATTGGTCATTTTTTATGATTGTATATATTTGACACCATATTAATATAAACCCGCATTTTAAAAAAAATCAATTAATTAACATAAGCATAGTTTAATTATATTTAAAATAAATAAATAAATAAAGTATATTTTAATTAATTTAATAATTTTAACCAATTACGCAAATTGATATAATTAATCTAAATAGATTCATTAGATTACTCTAATTAATTTAAATTTATTGGATTTAATTAATTATTTTGCTTGATTTTGTTCTTTCTCTAAATGAACTAGATCTTCAAAAAAAAGAGGAGATGTGGCGTACACCATATGTGAATTAATCATTTGGCTTAATTTTGTATTCTTTCTCTAAATGAGCTACATGTTTTAAAAAAAGAGGAGATGTGATGTACGCCATATGTTTCACATTACCTTCATTTTAATTTTGGACCTTTTTCGAGAATATCGCTAGAAGTTTGAAGCCCTCTCACAAGCTCGTACTTATGAAATGACTTGTGAAATGACTGACACTCTCTCTTTATATATTCCTAATCCTTTCAAAAAAACTCTTCCCGCCACGTCTTTCCCTCTCTTTTGCACTAAATTTTAAAAATTTTAAATTTCCCTCCCCCCCCTTAGACTTACATGAGAAATCAAATACATGCCAATGCAGAATCCTTGGGTATGCATATGCTAATGCTCTTTCATACACATAAGTCCTTTTCTGGGATTTAACCAATCCCATGTGCCTCTAAAAGGGTGTTTAAGGCAGAAGAATGAATCTGTAAGCAGAGCAATCAATGTCACTCCATGACCACTGCCATCCAATTTTCCATTTGGTTTTCACGCTTTTTCCTAGATTGCAACACAGTCTCCATTTCCCAGGA